>NW_022280129.1:526947-534305 GCF_004355925.1 Anarrhichthys ocellatus
AACACAGAGACACAAAGTGACCACAAAGAGACAAACTCAACACAAAGACAAACAAACTGACCACAAAGACACAAACTCAACACAGAGACACAAAGTGACCACAAAGAGACAAACTCAACAGTCTGAAATCTGTGAGAATGTGAGATTTGAGGTGGCTTTATGAGGTCAGAAGTTAGACAGGGTGAATATCAGCCTGCTTGTCTGGTGATAGACGTAGCGTCCGTGTTCTGCCTCATCCATCCCCATCCACCCTCTACCAGCACCTCCTGCCCTGGGCCTGAAACCTTCACTCTTCTACTGGATCGTTATATTTTCTCACTCTGTCTGTACTCTCTCTGCTCTTCCTCTTTCCTTCTGACTCTCTTTTCAGTCCATTAATCTCATTATGGTCCGGCTATCTCCAGTGGCGTTGAAAATGAAGTGTTAATCTCTCTTCTAATCAATCTCCCCAGCCCAGAAGTGCTCCAGTCTCTCCCTGCATCACAAAATGATGACTGGCACTTTTACTTGTTTGGAGAAATAAGTGTGGGGGCTAAATTGAATTTTAATGGATCGCGCATACCCCCAGTGAAAGGTGCAATCCATTACTGAATGATTGTAATGTTATTTGTTGCCAGTGTTGATTTATGGTACGTATAGTGCGGAGGGCCAAAGGTGGGCACGTTGGGGATGGAAGTTGCGTGGTGTGTTGATGGGGTTTTAACTACGGCACAGTGGAGAGAAGAGAGGAAGACATTAGCTGTTTATTCCAGTCCCTCTGAAGGGAACAGGAAGTAGCTGTTAGAGTGAGAGGGATATAGACCTGGGTCAAATGTAGTTACAGTGGAAGGAACAACTCAACACTGTTTCTCTCATTACATCATCTTCTGCTTGTTTGGCACCGGCACCAGAAGGGATTTCACTAGCAAGGACCACACCAGCAACGCAATACCTTCAACAATTTATTTGTGAGACATGAATGATACCGAGGATTGTACGTGACTTCCGTCTAGTCGGTTGAATGAGTTGTCGGGAGCTTCGTCGGAGGATCCGCTCTGGCGCCCGGGCACGACGAACCCCTTCAGGACCCTACGAAAAAGATAGAAAGAGAGAGGGAGAGGGAGGGAGAGAGGACAAAGGGGTTGGGAGGGTGGGGTTTGTAATGCATAAACGGGACGGGATGAGTGGGTTAGGGAGGTATTTATAGGAATACTGGAGGAGACGTGTTAGAGGTGTGGTCCTGCTCCCAAAATTATGCTAAGTAGCTTCAATTGATTGGGTGCTCCCCCCACTGAGTCTGGCAGGAGATAAGGTTATGAGATTATAATCTTACCATGCCGCTGTTGACGAACTCATGGTTTATCAGCGTCAGGTTTGACTGCATCTTTAACTTATGGATACTTTAGCTCTGCTTTTAATTCAAAGATTGAAAGCTCCTTGTAGAATTTGAAAATGCTTTTCACCCCATTGCAGACAATACAATGTATTGTAGGTTATTTTCACTGGTAATGTTACATTAAATAAAAACATAGTCAATAATTTGAATCACAATCAGATGGTGGGTTAACTTTAAATGGCTGTCAGATAAAAGTGTTATTTAAAAGATGTAACATTAAAAGGATGAGACAATTTCCCAAATGTTCCCTGTCACAGCATGGTTTCAGGTGGATCAGCTGTCACTGGTCTGCTTCAGATCCTGCGATGCTGACATGAAGCACTCGAACAATATCCCCCAAATAGATGTTCACACTGTTTTTGTTCATTCCTCTCATGCTTCTTAACACAGTAAAGCACTGTCAGTAGCTTCATACACTGGCTGACATGTCTCCGGCTCACCTTCAGGAGCAATCTGAGAGACAAATCGAGCATTGGGTTCAGCGGGGTTCCTGTGTCCGATCCCTGTCAAATCCTGTTTTTTTTATCATTTGCATCAACAGCCTGGATTTATGTCTGCCTCCCTCTGTTAGCCATGTGAAATATGAAGATGAACTTGCTGATGGAGTCTCTCCCCAGCCAAACTCAGAAGGCCTTGGAATCTGTGGCTGAATGGGGACAGGAGTTTTCACTGCTATGAACGGAGCTAGACCGTGGATATGGTAATGAGTGATAGAGAGAACGACATCCTCTCTCCTCCGTCTCTAAGTGTCTCTGGTCAAAACATCAGAGAGCCTCCACCTTTAAACTGCATGGAGTTCAGCTGTCATCTGATCTGCCATGGGATGGCCTCATCAAGTATATGCTCACAAAGACACGGCCAAGGATCCGTTACCCCAGTGTTGCAAATACACCTCAACTTCAACCGTCCAATCCTTGAGCAGGCCAGCCAAGTTAGGGTTGGGCTGACAAAGGGACTCTGAGCTGGAGAGGGCATGACAACGATACTGTGGGATCAGCCACATTCCATCTTCTGCACTGAGTGAACAACACTTTCTCACTCCCGTTCTCTTAAAATGTCTTCAATTGTTTTATAAATTGTTTTTTGCTGCTGCACTCTGCCTTGTAAAACTGAAAAAATAGACATTGAAAACACATTTGGTTGGCCTAAGATGCTAAGGCAGCGTGTTCTAAAGATGGGGGCCACAAAGAGGCATAAGTTCAGGTTAAGACAGACATTTGCCTCATTCATTTTAATCAGACAACTACAATGCTACAAAAACATTCACCCTACCGCAAATACATATCCGTCACGTCTCTGCACAGTAAACCACAAAAAAGACCAGCATTGTTCTGCAGTTTTCAATACGTTTGAATGATATGAAAACTAACTAAAAAAACTTCAAGATTTGCTTTGGTTTGGAACATTTGCTGCAATCTTAAAGCTTTCCACACAGCACCAGGCTGTAATGTCCACGGCTGACCTTACAGTAAGAGCAACTAACTGTGTTATCCGGAGAGTCTACCTCAGGTGGAGGCTGACACTCAGTTTAGCTAATCTGGCACCAGCAGCTGGTGTGCTGGGGGAAAAACAAATCAATTAGAAATCTCTGCCAGCACACAAACTCTGTTATTGGAGTCTCCGGTGTGTTAACCAGCTGGTGGATTCTATTGTCTTTGCTTCTTAACCCAGCTCAGGTTAGCCGTCGTGTAAGTCATTTCCTCTCCGTGGATCCGCCATCTGCCAGTGATCAAATATTCAGTCTGTGGAGGGGAGGCGCCCTGGGACAGATTGTCTAGACAGTAATGTTCAACGCAGTCATTTCATTTCACTTCCTGCAACTCCAGGAAGTTTAGTCTCCAAAGCACGAGAGTTACATCTTTTAAATGTATTCTTCAGTTTATCCTTTGTGATTGAGCGCCAGCAGGAATCCCAAACCAGAACAACCTGCCCGAGGAACTCAACTTGTTACTAACTATTCTCTCTTAAATCACTCCTTGCTGTTGGTTTTTCCAACTTTTAGTTTTGCATTTTGTCGTATTCCATAATTTTTATATTCCATATTTCAAAGCTTCCTTTCCCACCTTCCCACATACAGCAGTATTTGATTTGAATGACTAGTTGATTAGTCGATTGGCGACTGCAACTATTTTGATAGTAATTTCAGTCATTTTTCCTGAAAAAAAAACATTTCCTGGATCCAGCTTTACAAATGCGAGGATTTTCTCTCTTGATATTTTAACTGATGTTCAATAAAGATGAAACGAAGGTGTCCCTTTGGGCTATCAGACCTTGTGGTGACATCTCTCATTAAGTTCTAAATTTTTAGAAACCAAACATGTTAAACGTGTTAACATCACTTGAGAAGTTAATCAGCAGATGAATCTAAAATAACTATTACTAGAAAACAATAGGTTAATATAGTAATTCTCAGGAATACTGGGCTACATTATGCAAATCTAACCATACGCACACCCAGCAGAGTTCTGCAGATCGTCTGAGCTCAACACTTGTAGATATGAAAATCAAAATGAAAAACAAACTCTAAAAATAATCTGACTGCCAGCTGTAATGTTGGCATAGTTTATCCTGGACCACAGTATTTGGCTAGCTTGGCATTGTGGGTGGGCCCAACAGGCCTGGGCCCGCCCACTTATAGAACTGGCCTATCCTAAATGAGTCGGCCTTTTTTAGATGAAATAGACAAAAAATGTTTTGCTTTTTAAAAAAAAGTACAACACTACATTTATTACGCTACTATTATGTGTGAAATCTGGACCAATCACAACAGGCCATTTATGTGACGTTACTTAGTCTGTACGGATATTGGCTGAGATGTTTTATTAAGAATAGAGTACCAAAAGTTAAAGAAAAGGAAAAAAAAGTCAGCGTGTCTGACGGAGTAAATAAATTCATCGCCTGTGATTAAAGGATTTGTTTTTTCATGCGTTTTTATTGCGGCTTTGGCCCAGTGTTGGCTATGACACATCCAGCTGTGTAGAATGCTTATATCAATGGTCTGGAATGCAGATGTAGTCACTGTGTAATTTGATAGCTGCAAATGTGCAGTTCTCTCTCTCTCTCCCTACAATCAACTTCAACAAATGATAATCCAGTCAGATCCCCCAAACAAGATTACAAATAACATGTCAGTGTTGTAAATGAACGGATGTGTTTGCACAGTTTGAGAGATATAGCCCTATTTCTGTTTGTCGGCATTAAAATGTTTTAGAACATTTTTTTTAAGTGTCATAATCAAATAGAGAGGCTAGTCGCCTGGTCATTCAGTGGGGCTACTAGTTGGAAACTGGAAACTACAGAAAGCAAACAGTATTAACATCTGTCATTAAAATAACCTTGGCCCATCCATAGAAATCCTGGCACCGTGTTTAGTATATGGTGAATAGTGAACTTTTTTGGACACAGCCAAGGATGTCCGGAACCCTACCATGTGACAGAACACACTGGTGTTGCTTCCTAGCAAGGCCACAGCAATGCCACCCAGCAGCTAGTTGTCACATCTCTCTGAGGCACCTTAATTAATCTACAGCAACATTTGGTGCATCTTGTAACCATTTGGCTGTGACAGCAGAAACGCTCACTGTTAGCCAATCCAAACCCCCCACGAACTGTTTGCAAGTGGCACCGGAGTGCATCACACTACAGTTGGACATGCTGAATAGCATCTCCATCTGGACAAATTGGCAATTTCCAGATGGCAATATGTCAGGCAGCATCTCCACTGCTGTCACCAAATGTTCACCAAACCATTTATGAGACGTACAACTTTTATTAAATCCTAAATCAAGCACATAATCTCACTGTCACAATATCTGCTCCACGGCTTTGAACCAAACACTTGTGATACTTGTCATGAATATTAAGTCATTTGCTTTTAAAGCAGCAAGATTGTTTTCAGTGATGGTATTTTATACTTGAGGATTTGGCACTGTTGAGTGCTAAATCAACATCTTAATGTCAATATACTGTATATTTCAATTTGTATATTATTTTAGACTACTATGATCCTGATGCTTCTTCCATAATATCAAGCACACACAGGTATACCATCATCCCTTGCGAGGTCACACAGCGCTCCTCTTCTCTCTAACCAGGGCCCTTCTGAGTGTTTTTGTTCTGCACAAGAGGTTGACTGTTACTACCAGCCGATATCAGTCAGCTCACATGTGTAGCCCACTCACTGTGCAGCAGGGTGAGTGTGTTATTGAGGGCGTGCATTGTATATGGAGGTACATCAGGCGCTGTAGGCGATAGCTATGTTTTCCCCGGAGACTGTTCACAAGGAACCAAAAATCAATGCGGGCAGCTTACGGGCCATTTGAACGGCCTGACTCCCTGCTCTCATTCATCACCTAACAATCTGTCACCTTCCTTGAGAACAAATCCTCGCAGGGACCTCTCAGCACAGCTACGTTGTCCTGAATGTGTGTGTGTGTGTATGTGGGTTTTATTGGTCGATCTCGCTGCTTCATAACTCCCAATGCCTTTTAGTCCGTCAGTCTGTGTGGGGAAGCCAAATCAGTCATAGGACATACTTAGCTCTTGCTACCAACCAGGGTGTAGTGTTAGCATAGAGCACCATCACTGCTCACTTACAGGCAAACAAGGTTATTTAGTTACTTATGTTCATATGTTTTATGATGAAGGATTTCATTTTATTTTATAGCCTTAAATGTTTGATGAAAACAGGAACATCTACTGATAATTAACCTCAATGTGTTTTTTGAATTTAAGTCAAGTTGGCTCATCTGTCTTTTATCACATCTTTTTTCATCATTATCTCTGGTGAATTCTGTCCATATGCAGCTCTCGTCCCTTTTCACAGCAGATATGTCATAGCAGGGTAAGACAGGTGTCATTGATACAGTCAATTATGGTCCCATTCTATTTCCTGAGTCACAGTCATTCCAGTGACAGATGAAACACTTTCTTTGAAAACTTAGGCTCACCAAACTTTGCTTTTTGTTAAATATATATACACTATGTACATAGATCTTCTGGTAAAGCAACATAAAGTGAAAGCATTCAGCTCACACTGAGCTTTACTTCTGTTGCTCTCTGGTGTGTTTTCAAAATGATCTCTCAGCTCACAAACCTATATGTGGAAGCGTTACGGTGTCCAGGTAAGAGACAATTCATTAATACATGTGTTAGCTAAGATGAACAATGAGATTGGCAATGTCCGCAATGAAAGCTGTTCATGGATGTTTGGCATATGTGATGTCAATGCACTCTGCCAAAGATACCAAGATGTCCAGCGCAGCAGATATACAGTATGAGCAAGAGGGTCAAAGTTCAAGATGCAATGAACTGAAAGTACGTATTGAGTGTGTAATTCAGGAACGGGACATGGGTTAAGTGTCATTTTTAGGCCTCCACGCAAATTTGGTACAAACGTCCACTTGGACTTTTGGTGGTCAAAGGTCACTGTGACCTCACAAAAACATTTTGGCCATAACTGAAGAATTCATATGCTAATGAAGAGATGACATTTGTAACTGACTTGGATGTAAACTGCATCTTCACTGGTTGGTGGAGGCATGTAACTGTGAGGCAGTAATTATTGTTATTCTAATTGGTGATGGAACCTGCAGTTTCATTTTCTTTAATGATAATGAACTCTCTTGGAACAAGTTAAGCAATCTGCACTCTCATCACTTTTTCTGCTGAGTGATGAGACAATCCTCCAAAGAGTCAGCTCATTATTTCAAAGGTTGAAAACACAACAAGCGATGATGGTAATACTTTAGAAAGCTTGAAACTTGTCACAGGGAATATGATAGCTGAGGATGGAGACTGGGGGGGAAGCACAGTGGTAATAGGAAAGCTTAGGGGTCTCTTATCCTAGGCCTTAGCAGTCACACAGAGTACAAGCAGGGGGTCAACGGATCTACTTCAGCTGCTGATATGCCGCTGAGCTTAAGCAGGGATAGGCTGTGTGTGTGTGTGTGTGTGTGTGTGTGTGTGTGTGTGTGTGTGTGTG
>NW_022280129.1:544305-548097 GCF_004355925.1 Anarrhichthys ocellatus
TGAGGTGATTGTATTAAGGGAATTGAAAATTTAAATTCCAAGGTATTTAAAGTGGAACAAAGGGAATCTCAGAAGGTATCAAATGTTGATTTAATGGTAAAAGAACTGATTTGGTCCATTTTATTTTATAACCTGACAAGGAACTATAGTCTGCAAAAGTGCTTTAAATGTGAGGGATAGAGATAGGGGCTTGGTCAACATATAGTATAGTATCGTCAGTATATACAGAAATGACATGACTGGTGTCAGTGAAATTAATTGGAATAATAGATGGGTGTTCTCTTAGAGTTTGTGCCAGTGGTTCAAGTGACAGAGCAAATAAAGAGGGGCTAAAGGGGCAGCCTTGACGACAGGAACGTGTAATGTGAAATCGGAAGAAGCAATCCCATTAGTAACAATCATAGCTGTAGGATTTTTATAAAGTAGCTGAATCAATTTAATAAAGTTTGTCCCCAATCCAAATCTTCCCAATACTCCCCACAACTAATCCCATTCAACCCATCAAAAGCCTTTTCAGCATCCAAGCTAAGGACAGCACTTGGGGACGCGATATCTTTCGCAGCATGAATAATGTGCAGAAGGCGGCGCATATTACCAGAAGACAATCGTGACTTAATAAAGCCTGTCTGGTCACAGTGAACCAATCTGGTCATATATGGTTCAAGACGTGATGCCAAAACGCGTGTAAACTATTTTAATCTCAGTAGTAAGGATGGACAGGGGACTGTAATTGCTACATAGGGTAGGATCTTTGCCAGGTTTAGGTAATACCGATAATAAAGCTAAATGAATGTCTTCTAAAAACAATTCATTTCAATAGGACAGTTAATCATGCCCAGTAGAAATTGACCTAACAGATCCCAAAAAGTGAAGTAAAATTCAAGGGGAATACCGTCCCATCCCGGTGATTTTCCCCTTTTCATCCCCGCAATGGCATCTCTAAGATCAGTCAGTGATGTGGGCCCCTAAGTCATTAGACTCATCCAAAGACAGAGTTGGGAGTGTCACTTTTTGTACAAAGTCATCACAGGCCAGAGTCAATAGATATAATAGGAGCAGACTTCTCACCCTTTTGTAGGTTTAATCAACAGGTGGCTTGGTCTGGATCCGTTGAAGTAATAGTTCCTTCTTGATTTGTGAATTAGAAATTCTGCTCTGGTTCTTAAAAGGGGGTTTAATTAAATTTTTATGGATTTATTTTGTTTTTCCCTATCATCTGAGAAGTTAGTATTTTGCTGATCATACTCCAAACTTTTTAGGGTGGTCTCATAATCATTAATTTGGCATAGTCTAGTTTTATTGAGACGAGAAGAGTATGCGATTGCAGTAGTGGCAGGCCGTCAGGGCCTGTAAGGCCTTCTCTGCTGGCCTAAACAGAATCACAAAGTTATAGCTATTTTATAATTTAATATTTTGTCTTAAATACACTACATGTATTATAATTTATAAAAATATTTTCTCAATGCACAGCTACTGTCTTCCTCAGTTGCTCTGCTTCCAGTGCAGCTTGTTTTAAGTAGAGCTTTTATCCAATCAGATTTCACCTCTGTGTCTCTAGGTAAGAACAGAGGCAGAGGCCTGCAGACTCACAAGTGAATCCATGTGCAGTTTAAGTGAATGGGGACGATATTGTTGATTGTCATAGTGTTCAACTAATCAGGTCTTTAGTTTGACATGTTGGGTGTATTCTTTGACATGTCAGAGCATGCTAGCTGGCCTACAAGTACGTGATTGGTCAGTGGGCTAGCCTGACATGTTGGGCGGTGACAATCCCAATATCTGCTGCCTCTGTCGAGCGGACATCTTCAGCCTCAAACGCATTAAAACGTATTCAAGAAATACAACTGGGGAGGCTCGACTGTCTTCACTGGCGTCCATGAATGGAGAAGGACTTCTTACTGGAACTGGTTATATGCAGAGATTGGGGTGATGTTGAAATGTTTATTTGTGCAGTGAGGATTTAGTGCACAACTTTCTAAACTTTGTTTTATCTTCAATGTTGATATAATGTGAATAGTGACACAACCAACATTGATAAAATGTAGAACACAATCTGCTGTGACATTCGTGCATACCTGGTTGCAGTGTTGGTGTGTGATGTTGCTGAAGGTGCAGCTGCTCTGTATGTGTGCACCTATGAGGTTGTTAATGTGTGTACATCTGGGATTATAATCATTATGGTTAGATGCATCATTGCATTATTAATGCGTTAAGATGTAAGATGCCCAGGAGCGTGGCCAAAGTACAAGATGTTACTGCGTTAGACGGCACTTTGGTTCATGTATGCACTGTTGCATTTCACAAAGAGTGTAAACTGGTACTGTAGTAACTGAAGACTCGACTGTAAAATATTGAGGAACAAAAAACATGTACAACAAATGTTCATATTTGCTTTCCCAACAAACCTCAATAACTGTGAAAATGAGGCAAATTAAGAAGAGGTGACAGGAAAAGTGTGAAAAATCTGTTTTTAGTTGCTACAGGCCCTGAATGAGGCAGTAGATGTCTCTGTTCTGGTCAGCCTTAAATTCAGAATCCCCTCCTCAAAAGACACATCCGCCTCGTCGCTGGTCCATGATTGATATGGTTTCTGCATCGTCATTTTCACACTTGTCACCTGCTTGCTGGTTGTCTGCAAAATTACATCTGTGATTAGAAATAGTACGTAACATTTCTTTGGAAAATAATTTAATAGTAATCATTTGCAATTGCAGTGGAATATTGTGTGGCAGTTACAGAGAGAGGTGAAACTAGAGCACAGAAAGTGTTTTAAGTGAAGTCTCAAAGTCCCAGTGACGCAATGGTTTCTTTAGCTTCTGATGTATTTCACAGTGAAACTGAATATTCAAGCAGTGTACAGTTACAAGAAGGATGAAGTGGACGTAGTCATTGTGACGTCACCCATTGGTTTATGGACTGCGGTTTTGGAGGCTCGAGTTCGACACTTTGGCAGCCCCCATCTTGTTTTTTTGCAACCAGTTAACATAAGTGACCATATTTGGACGGCGTCATGAGTGACGCCATTGTAGAGGACTAGAGAGAATGCAGGTTTAAGGTACTGTTGTGGAAAAGAGGTTCAGACCGGGCCAGTAGATGAAGTCTAAACTACTGTTCTCCAACTCTATTCTTATTCTATACTTAATACCTATTGGAGTCCTGATGATCTTTGAAGAACGCACTGGAATCAGACTATCAAAATGACTGATTTATTCTGTTCTTACATAGTCTTATATAGAGTGCCTGACATTGTTTTGCCCTTGTAAGCTCTTCTTCCGTTTTCCTTTGAAATCTCAGGTGTGTCTATTTTCCTGTCATGTGGGTGTGAGTTGGGTTTGTATGATTTCTAATGTGTGAATTGCATGAACCATTGTGTCATGGTCAGCTGTATCTTTCTAGTGGGAGTTGAAAGTCTTTCCTAGATCCCACCTAGCATAACGCGACTCTACTTTATCACAGCTCAGCCGTCCTCACAGCGCTAGCGGCCTTTGCTTGCCTTTTACATGATAGCCTTAAGGATAAGGATGTTTATTGTCATTGTAAAAACATACAATGAAATTAAGTTGGCGACTCAGTCAGTACAGCAGCAACAGGTAAAAAATGTATAAAAACATTAAGACAAGACATGTCTGATCTAAAACAAGACAAAAAATAAATATATACACAAGATAAAACACAGGCATCAATGGCTTTAAAGTATTGTATATGAGCCTCTGATGCACAAACAAGTTAGTTTATTAACTTTATCAGTAAAGCCAGTCTTACCAAACACCTGCTATGCCTCTTTAGTAGTAA
>NW_022280129.1:548107-606673 GCF_004355925.1 Anarrhichthys ocellatus
TATGCCTCTTTAGTAGTAAAGCCAGTCTTACCAAACACCTGCTATGCTATTATCATAAATCAAACTCCAACAGTACTTTGACATTGGCTTCAGAACTGGAGGTTGTTGCCTGGACTGCATTGCTCTCTTAACTACTATGATCCGCAAGCAGTGAAGAGCAGTTTTATATGACCGGTGTGGCTAGCTAGTTGCCCAAAGTCTCATTGGATTTGATCATTTTTTTTAAATGCCCCTGATTCCATGATGAGTCCTCAAACATTTGAAACAGGATCTAGATGCACTCTCTCCTCCATTTCACTGGGACTCAATACATCAAAGCTGCTGCAATCAGTAAGTCATCTGTAACTTCAGTTTCAAGTCTAAACCCTGCAGGTATTGACTTGTAAGTTGCTGTTAGAGTATCTGAACCAGCATCTGACAAGTCAGAGCTGAAAGGAGCTGAAATGGCTGTTGCATGTGAGTGATGACAGCAGTGGAATTGTCATTTGAGACTAAGCTTTTGTGGAGCTTTTTTCAGCATGAAGAGTTGAGGTGTTGATATGTAAGCAGTGACGACAATTTAAAATATCAGTTGAGCATACACACTATGTCAACTGTGTCGAACATGGTTGAGCTGTCAACGGGAGAGTGAATAAGATAAGTTGTAATGCATCAGAATTATCCTTTCAGATAATTGATTTACATTTCACTTTGAACACTGAAGGGTTAACTATCAGCAGCCTGGTGAAAGCATTCCTCCATCTCGCCTGTGAAACCTAATAAAGGACATTCTGTGTAATTTTGGATTTCAGTCTAAGCGTCCTTATGAGCCGGATAATGGAATAATATTGAAATTCTATATGGGGAAGCTTTTCATTAGATTTGGCCTTTCACGTATTGACTCGATTGTTACGACCTATTTTCCAAACTTCTCCCTGTGCCTGCCTCCTCTCCATCACGTTATAGAGGATGGCTTTGATCGTCTCAGAAATTCACTCCCAGTGTCCCTTTAACTTTAGAAAAACAATACGGTCCAAAAAATGTATTTCCATTTTGTTTATGGGGCCATTAATTGTTCTCTCTCTTCACCATGATTCCACCAGAGTCAGACTATCTCTCTTAGGCACACAAAATAAATCTCAGTTAGAATTAAATGCTACTCTCTTTTTACTTATATTATCTTTTATTTATAAGCAGTGAAACACAATGGAAAGAACAACAATAATCATAATAGTGGAACAATCCAGGAAGGGTGCAACGAGGAGGATTTGAACAAAGCAAGGTCAAAAGGATTTACAGCCATGAAGATGAAATGTTTTTATTTCCACAATCCGGATCAGTGTTGTTTGTCTGGGCTCGTAAAACCCCCATCACTCACACACACACACACACACACACACACACACACACACGTGTATATTCACCCACATGTACACACAATGCATTCAGGCACATAATGATAAAGCGCAGCCAGCATACAGATTAGGGCTTTGTGATGGACGATGCTGATGTCTTTGCAGTTGAGCTTTTGCACCAATATTCGATATTAAAGACACAAAGACACCATACAAAATACAGTATTTAATTGTTACCATGCAAAAATCTAATTCCTGTTAAGTACAGGTAAATCTACTACAGCGTCACTTTTATTATGTAACACCAATGGCGCACAACAATTCTCAATCAGAATAAACATTAATATATGTTTGTTTTGGACTTAAATGCAGCTTCTAGTTTGAAGAAAACGTATTATACATAAATGCTTTCGTTAAATATTCTATGGCTGTATTTGAAATCCAAAGTACATTTATGTTTACAGGATTTCCTCCTCGAGAAAAATGACACAGTAGTAGTCTGTAGTTTTTGTGGCTAACCCTTATCTAAGTGGCAGGTCAGGAAAAGCTCACATACATAATAATAATACAATTTATTTATACAGCGCTTTTCACAGACAAAAAGTCACAAAGTGCTTCAGAAGAAACATTCCTTTATTAGTCCCACAGTGGGGAAATTATTCTCTGCATTTGACCCATATATACCCCCTGTATATATAGGCAGCAGTTGGCTGCCAATTACAGGCGCCGTTAGGGGTACAGTGTCTTGCTCAGGGACACTTCGACACAGGACACGGTGCAGCCGAGGATCGAACCGGTGACCTTTCGGTTGGCGGACAAGCCTCTCTACCCGGTAAGCCACGGTCGCCCCCAGAGCAGAAATTTAAAAGCATAAAAAACACAATGTCACATAGGGCTGATAATTTACATACACAGAAAAAATTTAAAATAAAAACATATTTTAAAAGCAGGTCTAGGACATGGGTTTTACTCAAACGCCAGTCTAAAAAGGTGCATTTTGAGCTGATTTTTAAAAGTGTTCACAGAATCTGCGAGGCGTAGAGTCGCAGGCAGAGCATTCCATAGCCTCAGTGCCACTGCCTCAAAGGCTCGGTCACCACGGGTCCTAAATCGTGTGCGTGGGACTGACAGAAGACCTAGAGCATTTGACCTGAGAGTGCGGGTGGGTGAATATGGGTGAAGTACATCAGCTACATATGTAGGAGCCTGACCGTGAAGTGCTCTGTAAGTGAGGGTGAGAATTTTGAAGTGTATCCTAAATGCTACAGGGAGCCAGTGGAGAGATCGGAGTACGGGGGTGATGTGAGACTGTCGATTTGTCCTGGTGAGTAATCTGGCGGCAGCGTTTTGGATTACCTGCAGACGGTTAAGAGCAGATACACTGAGTGATGTGAAAAGAGTGTTACAGTAGTCAATGCGAGAAGAGATAAATGTGTGTATGATCATCTCTAGTTCAGCTGTTGGTACTACAGATCTCAGTTTACTGATATTTCTTAGATGGAAGAAACATGATCTGGACAGCTGCTTAACATGGGGGTCAAACGACATGGATCGATCAAAGAAAACCCCTAGATTGCGCAGGTTGCAATGGGCAGCAGAGGAGAGTGGACCAATACTCTGCCTGATCATAAGGACAAACTCATCCGGTGCAATAACTATATGGGGTCAGATCAGTCTCAATAATCACAAATGCACACAGAAAGACACACAAATGCGCACAGAACAATTCACAAATATATTCAATTTACAAATGCACACAGAAGGATTTACAAATAAATTTGACTCACAAATGCATGCAGAACAATTCACAAATACATTCCAATGCACACATCAATAAATTACGATTTATATAAATGTAAAAAAAATAATCACAAATATATTTCTGCATTTGTATGTATGTATACATACATGTATATGTATGTATGAAGTGATGTCAATAAAAAAGTCACAATATTATATTTTTCTCATCTTCTAAAAAGATAAATCAGTGAGCAGGTACTTTCTCTGTGGCTATTAAACCACTTGTTTCAGCTCTATTCTCTCTGTTGACATTATTGTTGGTCAGTGAATTTGTCACATTTCTGATCATATTGGGCTCTTAGGTTTATGTTCTGTCTTCATGTCAGACGTGAGTGGGTACGTTTGCTCCAAATGAGACGAAGATTTTAAGCTGTCCATGGGAAGAATTGGCCTTTACGTGTCGGTCCATTCTTGGTTACAGAGTCTGGTCTCTGGCAAACTTTCTCTCATTTTGGGGAAAGTCCTGTGATTCAACTTTTACGTTACACAATATATTTGTCCTGCTCTGCGATATATATGTCCTCGTCTCTCCCCCGTGTGTCACGGTGTGTCTACATCTCACTCGAGTCAGGAAACCTGTCAGAATACCCATATTTGATTGGCTGAGCTGCATCACGTGATGTGATTTACAACGCATTGATCGGTGTGTTTCCTGCACCGCTGAACAAGTACCGTAAATGCTGGATAAGCTGCGCCGGTTAAAATAGAAGCGCTATGTCAAAATTTAATAATTGTCAATTATCGACCGATTTTAGCTCCTGGGTCCGTCTACAATAGCGCCTGGGGCCGGATCCGGACCGCGGTCCGCCAATTGGTGACTCCTGGTCTACAGTGTCGAATGCAGAACTGAGGTCCAGAAGTACTAACACAGAGCAGTCACCTGCATCAGAAGACATGAGAATGTCATTTGAAACCCTCAGGAGAGCGGTTTCAGCACATGTTGTGCCTCTCCAGTACAGCAGTTAGTTGGTTGGCCAGGAAAGGCAGTTTGATATGGGCAATGCCGGATCTAAGATGGGTTTCTTTAATATAGGCTGGATAGTGACATGTTTAAAATAGGACGGGACAATTCCTGTGGACAATGAGGAATTGACAATAGATGTTACATCATATTTAACGGTGAAGGGAGCTTTTCAGGACAAATCTGCCTGATTTCTCGTAGTAGAAACTTCACAAACACTTGGTTAAATGAATGGTTGCTTTGAGAAAATGTTTTCCAAAATGAATCTCCACCACCAATAAAAATGAACTGCATCCCACTCAGCCATCAGTTAATGAATAGGCTCACCAGCTGTCTGCAGTTGGTTAGGGTATGTTTAACGGCTTCCTGAAAGGTGCTGCAGAAGGCCAGTGTTTAGGGCTGAGACTGTGTTAAAATATGTGTGGTTTGACTGCCAGAAAAACAACTCTATCTGGTATTGAACACAAAAACAGGGTCCAGGGAAAGGACAAAGTCAGCGGGCTCTCAATATTCAGTATTTGACAGCGTTCTCTAAAGGCTCTATCTGCAGTCTGGCTGAATTAGACTTGTCGAGTCCACATGCTTGATCTATTGCATGTTTGACGGATAAGGACCTAGAAAAACGGTCTGTTGACTAAAAAAGGACGACCTACGTAACACTTTTCCTTAAACTGGATGGAAATTCATGAGGTCAAGGAAAGATGTGAAGGAGAATTCATGAGGATGCTGAAATGCTCGGAATCTGACTGCACTTACCCTAGGCTACGTAATTGACCCTTGGCTAACCTCGCTGCTACTCTGTCAAGCTGTCAGAGCTATGTTACCATGGAGACCACACTGTCACTAACTGCACTCCCTGAAGAAACATTACCTCATTTCTGGAAAAACGAAAACACTTTTCAGAGAAAAGCAGACAGAAGGCTCTAGACTCTAAACACATGTTGTGGACTCTACAACATGTGTTTCAAGGATACAGGTCAAACAGATAAAGACAGAAGCTAAAGCTACAGATCACAGTGTAAAAGTGAAGCACCACATCACCTGGAGACCCAGACAGAAGACAATGACATGAAGGAACAGCAGTGTTCCTGTAAAACTGAGTAGCTCTTTATTCACTGTTACAATCATTAAAATACATTCAGTAAGTAGTATCTTTAGTAGCTAGCATAGCGTAGAATTGCTAATGCTAATGATGTGCTAACGTACTCTGCTAATGTTAGCTCCACCGGTGTTTTTTACGCTATGATTAGCCAATCTGTGTTCGAGGTCAGGACTTAGTGAATTACTTTAAAGGAATTGTGGGACGGCATTACCTCATTTCCTTTGGTAAAGGATGGTTCCGTGTTCTCTATGCTAAAGGAGATAAGAAAGGAAGCACTGAAACTTCCCTCAGCATTCAGAGAATTCCACCAGCTCTTGTCATGATGCCCATGTTACTTCCAGTTAATTTCACTCAAAAAGGCTATTCAGCCCAGGTGAAGCTACGAATACGATAGATGCAGGAGCACTTGTTAGCAAACAGTGAAGTCACCTGCCTGCAGTATCTACTGTACACTTAATAACATACAAAGCAGCAGAGCATTGTTCTCTCTTTTCTTTTGACGGTGTTGAAAAAGCAACGGCATCAAACTGGGCATTGATGGCGTTAAACATTACCTACTTTCACATAACATTATTCAGGAGGAAAGTTTGTTTTTCTCCAGTCATCCTGTTTTTACCTCTGCTGTCAGCAGCCAAATGTCATCAGTCACCAGCTGACATGGCCCTCCTGAGGCCCCGCAACAGGCAGCTTAAATCAGAAGGAGAAACGAGGAAACAGAGAAATGTCAGGAGCTGTTCCAGTTAACGTTGAGTCAGTGGTATTAATCAACAGGCCGAGCATATTATGGTCCTTTCATTCTATAGGGTGACATTATGTCCACCTATGTCCACTTCACACCAGTGAGCTGATTGCACAGACCGGGTTCACTGCCTTGCTCAAGGATATAATAGTCTATGCACTTTTTTTACAAAGTAGTGAAATACCCTGCTGTCCTGTAAGTTCAGCAGCAGTACTAAGGTTATGCTACAAGGTTGCAATGTTTGTGGGTTGAGGAATGTGTGAACTACATAGGTCGCTAATGTATGAAAGAGAGGAACGTGGTAGTGGAATGAACCAAGCCAATGAAGGCCCCTTCATTTCTTTCTGCATGCAGTTTTCATTGTATGAACCTCTTGACCACCACATCATGATTGGTCTACAAGTCATGGTTACATGTGCACTTTTTAATGCAACTTGTTTGTTTGCAACTGAATGTCATGGTAGTTTTTCTGTGTCCTGCAATCTAATGAAAAGTTCCATGCAAGTTAGTTGCATTACAGTCCCAGTGAAAAAGAAGCATTTTTATCTTCTGTACTGTGATGTACTCCACAGTGAAACGGAATATGTTAAATTCCATCAAATCAAATTCCATTTCATTGGGCGGGCTTTGAATGCAGCGCGATGCAGATGTACAGAGGACTGTGGCTCCACACACATCTGCCTTGTTGCTAAAAGTTGCAGATTGATTGATGGGTGAATGTCAGGATATTATTGGTTGAAACTGGTTGGTACTACCTGAAGTAAACACAGGTTATATTTTGTTTTACAGGAAGAAAAGATTATTGAATTTTGATGTAAGAATACAAAGAAATAAATTTTTTTGTAAATATTTTTGCATATATTGTTAAAAAGGTGAACAGCATCACAGGCAATGTTGAAAATATATGAACAGTTTGCAACTTAGTTTAGTTTTCCTTACATCTAGCTAACAACCTCTTATTATTATTAGCTGGTTGCTTCAACAACAATTAATGAAATAAACAAAGACGAAGGCTATGAAACTGCTACAAATGTATGTTTCTTGTTCATCACTGGCCAACTGTCTGTAGCCACAGTTCAGCATTAGTGATCCTATCAGGCCGTGGGGTCACAGAACTACTGGGCCCCGTTTTTTAAAAAACCCTGCAGGTGTCAAGGTTAAAATGTTTGTCCTGGAGCACAAGTTAGTCATTTGTACCTTTGGTATAATCAATCCTGTGCTGAAGCTACTTAATTCTTCACTTAAATTAATAATTCATGAGCTGGAATGACTATATCATGCCTGCAAATGAATGGATTCATTTCCTTAAATGAATATCCTTATCAAGTTCACCTTGTTTTTCCCACTGTGTTCTTTTAACAGGTCACTCTTATAATGCAGTGTCAAATCAGCTGTGAAGGTTGTCAGGTCATGGTCAGTCTAAATGGGCTGCCTGTGTTGAACCCAGTTGACTGAGATGTGCAGTCATAGTGTTGGAGATCGGCATGTCAAACTGTGACATTACCTCTAGAATGCTTGAGGATTCTCACATCTCATCATTTGTCAGTCAGTGGTAATAAAACGATCTTCTAGAAAGAGAAAAAAACACAATTACTCTTGATGCTGAAGCAACTGTCTAAAGCTGATGATTACAATGAATCAGCAGATGTGATAATGAACCCAACTAAATTATTTCTAAGGACAATTCTGGACGTTTATCCTCAGATTGACAAAATGACAATTCCGAGAATAAATTGGGTTCAAATGGTTTAACGTGTTGTTTGACATCCACCAAAATCTATTTATTAATCATTCAATATTATCAAATTGTCCAAGGGAATTCACTTCAGTCAATTAGACAAATCTGATGAGAAAACCCCTGAAATGGTTTTCAACATCATCAACAGAAGTAAACGGCATGAAAAAGATGAATCTGAAAGGACTAAACATCAGGCCATCAAACTGGACTTGAACAGGCTTAACTGTAGATTCATGCTTTTCTACATGGAGTTGTGATTTGAACCAGAGGAGCAGAAGAGCAGCTTAAAGAGCAGTCTCAGTGTGAATTACATCACTTAGCAAAGCTCTGACACTGCGCCACCTTCATCTTAAGTTTGCTTTTTCACCTTTAAAAAAGAACCATGGACAAACAGTTTGGAGTGGAGAGCCTAAAGCCAGAGACAGGCTGGCCTCTGTCAGTCATAGCAACACATCTACTCCGACGATGATTGTTCAACTTAGAGCACCTCCAACTCTGCCCACGCAGCCGTTTATCACAAACTTTCCCAACAAAACTCATCCCACACTCATTTGCAGCTTGTTGTGTCGAGGTGAGAGGCTCGGAGAGAGAAGCGCACGGCAGCGTGGGTACAGCTCCTCAGCAGCTCCTCAGCAGCCACAAATTCATGTAGTGTGGAGGCCAGCGTGCATTGGTAATAGGCTGACTACTGGGGACCGGAGATATCTCTCTTGCAGTCTTTTATTTTACCACTCAGCTATAATATCACAAAACCAGTACAACGATGAACTGTAACAGCTTCACTCTATTCAGTATCCTTTTTATCTCAGATTAAGTGAGAGTGGCCTGAGATGAACCACCCCCTGTATTTTAGTGATGATAAACAACCATGTTGTAGTAATCGCACAGACAGGGGGTCCCAGCTCCCCTACAAGAGACCTGCGCTCCCCTCAGCCCACAACGTTTTTAGGTTTGGAGCGTCGTAAAAAATTGAAAACCAAAAAAAGAAGTCAAATCAAATAATGAACCAATGTTTGCCACTAATTAAAGTTTAATCAGGAGAGACAAGTCAGATGAAGAAAAGATAATTGTTTATTACCAACAGATGATGTGGGACGATAAGTCTTGACAGAGTCTTTGGCGCTTGGACTCTACAGGGAGATTTGTCATGGAGAGGCGTCTGCCCTGACCCACCCCCCCGTGGAGTCCAGACACTGGTGGTGGTGGTGGCTGATGAGGCTGATAGAATGATGAGTTGATGAAGATGATGAAGACTGGGAGGAGATGGGGAGGTGGAGGGTTGCGTAACAGCAGCATGAACGTACTGAAGGTAGACAGACGATCATATTTAAAGAGACAGCAGCAAGATGACGATAGGACAACGATGTCATTGTGTCCTTGTGCTATTGGATAGAAGAGACCAGCTGATCTAAACAGCTGATATCATGATTGACAGCCCCAAACAATAACAAGGAAATAATGAGTGAGCATGTGTGAGGAGTGATGGCAGATGTTTGAGAAATAAACTACAGGCTTATGCATGCAAGAGTATAGTCTTCCAGTCTGAACTTACGCTAGAGCTTCATATCTTTGGGGGCCGACATTATCCTGCATTGTTTAGCCTGGCTATCTGTTATTAGTGTACTTGAATTCGTCAGATAGCATCAGTGATTATCAACAATGGTAAACTTAAAGAGCTATTTGACCCCCTGAAAATTCAGTTTGTGCTGATTTCCAGTGCTTATATTTTCACTATTGCTGCAGTTTTTATTCCAATTCAGAAGTTGCCAATTATATATGTGTTAGCTCTGGCTCCTTTTTTTCTCACTGAGGAAATACTTGAGGTATGTACCCTGATTTACCGTACCATTCACTCATCTCACTGGAAAAATTTGGTCTGAAAAGCAACAAGAATCTCACGAAGGCAACAGCATCAGTTCTATCTGAACAGGAGAGTATTTCTATGGAAAGAAGAGCAAAGAACGACACGAACGGCTTTTCTACATGGAAGACATGTTTTCTCTTTTCTCTTGATTCACTTCGGTTACAGTATGATTGACAGATGGCTTATCCAATCACATTTTTTGTTGATACATTCACCAAAAGACCACCAAACTGTGTCCTCTTACTGCCCAACCGCCTACGTCCATATGGGAGAAGCTCTGATGTGATCAAACTGCTCATCTGTATGGTCTTCAGTTATCATCGTGCTCTCACAGTATTTAAGCTTTACAAACAGTAGCGAGGGTGATTTGCTGACCTTTATTTTTGCTGCTGATCAAAAGCTGCAACAAGCTGCTCTACAGTCTAGGTGGAGTTTGTAAGGAGTGCATGCAGCTGGAGAGGAGCACTGCAGACTCTCCTCAGGACCGCATCTCCTCGATCTAAAAGAGAACAGATAATTCTCCTATAAAGTTCTTTGCAGTAAAACAATATCTATTGAGTTTAAAGGTTCATTATTGACATTGTGAAGTAGTTTGATATTTTCTACAATACAATAACAATATGTAACAATATGTGCGAGTGAGTGAGCACCAGTACCAGCTGTGCAGATGGGCAAATAAATCCAGAAATGTGTCCAGATGTGAAGCTATGCAGTGTAAGCTATTAACGTGCCAGATTTATAGATGGAGGCAACATATTGCTGCTGTCAGGAGAAAACCTTTCATCTACAAAAATGTCAGTTTTTCTGGAATAAAAGCCTTGTTATCATAGTTTGACCACTGTGCTTGCATGAACTTACTCAATGGTGTCTATGCGTCAAACTAACAGCTGTAGAGTTAAACATGTCGTGATTATATCATGGCTAAGGGGTGTTGTTCAGCCTTCCACAAAGTGGAGAGAGGACATGAAAATGCTCATCAATATGATTGGAAATGCTGATTCCAATTGAAATAGTTTTTAACTAATACAAATTAAAGTTTACCATCAAATAGGCCCTGGACTGGCCTCCTGCACATACCCAGGCCATTGTTATTGAATGTAGCTCACACTAGCAGCAAGCATATCTATTTTGTCTTCAGAGGTTAGCGCATTGATTTCATTATTTGGCTCTTTATTCACATTTTTTGTGTATATTTCCATTTATTGTGCAACCACTGAGAAGCGGGCCAGTGTCAGTAGCATGACTGGCTGCTTGTAGACTTGCCTTTATTTGTCAGATGGAGGTGTGTTGCTTGGCGTAGCGAGGATGTTGCTCCACTTTCTCTGGTCCCTGAGTTTTTGTTGCCAATTGCTCTGGAGAGAGGTTTCAAGCTGATCACTGACGACCAAGATCTCTCTGGTGTCAAGATTATGGCTAGAAAGGGTCCGTCTTGTGTCACTCTCATGACAGTTTGCATGTGTTTGTGTTCATGCCTTTACGTTGGGCAGGCAGCCTGTCAGTGGTTGAGTTGTCTTGTATCTCCACACTTGTAAGAAGGTTGTATTTTCCGATCTGTGTGTTAACACGCTAATTTGAATGCAGTGTGTAATGTGCTATATATTAAGGTTTTAGTATGTAATGAAGCCATGAATCAAGTTCAAGGTTAAGGTTATTTTTTATTATGTTAAAGTTACAACGAGGAAGTTTCATTTTGTGTTGATTTTGGCGGTAACCTGTGTTTTTGAGCACCAGTGTCCCTTTAGAACATCTTTTATTTGTCTGCAGCAGGGTCTGACAGACTGCCCCGAGCTATCCTGGTTCTTGAGAGGCATCAGTATGACATTGACAGTGTGACAGTAAGACAAAGTGAAAAATCAACATACAATATTAATACAACAGTAAAGCTTAGTTGATACTTGCGCGTCGCACCGTGGTGCAAGCATCCACAGATGGCATGTGAGCTGAGAGCATGCACAAAGGGGCTCATGCTCCGAAACTCCTGAGAGCATACAAACATGTCTTTACTGCAAAGACGCAAGAAGTTAACAGGTATTACTAGTCAATCAACCTCCATCCTACTGTATTTATACTGTATTTATACAAGCCCTGTCTAGAAAGAAGTCAAGTCTTAGTTGCATTTTAATCAAACGAAGGATGAATCTCCTATAAACAAGTTGATTTGGCTGGCAGAATATATACTCAAATGTATGATTTCTGGCTCGCCCTCCTCGTGCCAGCTTCACTTCGGCAAACTTAAACCATACGACAAATACAAATATTTTAAAAACCCACCCACCCATGAATCCTTGTTCTTTTCCAAGTGTAATTTAATGAATCAAAAGTAAAAGGTACTCTTATGCACAATGGTCCCTTTTATATTCACATACACTGCAATAATCAAGCTGGTGAGTTTGTGCAACTTTTGCAGAATGGGCCTGTTTTCTGCTCAGGAAAGATGAGAGAGGTGTGTATTCTATACTAGAATAGAAGAAAAGGTGCTAACTAGAACCGTATAGTGTTCTTTGGCTTGTCCCCATAGGAGAACCATTTTTGGTCCCTAATAAAACCTTCCACCTGGAACGCTGTCAGAGGCTTCTATCTCGAGCCCAAGAGTTATACGTTGAACCATCTGTGAAAGGTTCCACCCAGAGCCCTCGAGAGGTTCTACAGAGAACCTTTCTATGGTGTAATGCAGGGTCCCTAACAGGCGTAACGGGTCCAGATCCGGACCCAGACGGCGTTGTATCCGGACCCAGGAGCTAAAACTGATAGATAATTGAGAATTATTACATTTTGACAGAGTGCCTCTATTTTAACCGGAGCAGCTTTTTCAGCCTTTACAGCACTTGTTCAGCGGTGCAAATCACATCACGTGATGCAGCTCAGCCAATCAAATATGGGTATTCTGACAAGTTTCCTGATTCGAGTGAGATGCAAACAAATGGGAGAGACGAGGAGAGAGAACAAAGAGTAGGAGAATAATTACGTGAGTCAGAGAAGTTATTTCACATCTCTTATAGGTGAATTCTTCACACGGACAGTTTAAAACCAGTATGTCTCACATGTTCAGAGACCGTGACGATTATTAAAAGCGGTAATGTGAAGCGTCACTACGAGACAAAGCACAACTCTTTTGAACAAACTTACCGACTCACATCTGAATGAAGTCACAGAAAATAAATCTAAGAGCCCAAAATGATCAGAATCCTAACTCATGAATTCACTGACCAACAGTGATGTTACCAGAGAGAATAGAGCTGAAACAAGTGGTTTAATAACTACAGATAAAGATCATGCTCACTCATTTATGTTGTTAGAAGATGAGAAAAATATAATATTGTGTCTTTTTTGATTGGCATCACTTCACACCTGAATGAACTGAATTTAAAGCTGCAGGACAATTCAGTGAAATAGATTTTTCTAAAATGAATTACTTTATTTTAAGATGCACATTTTTCAAAAGCTTTCTGTTATGTCAGTTATTCTTTGATCCAGCCGTTATTTTACTTGAAATGAGAAGAACATTTATTTATTTATTTCTATGTATTATTTATAATCCATCCAGTTAAATTTGAAAACTGAGAATAATAATTGTTAAAATATAATTGATGTGTACTTTCTTTATTTGATTTGACAGTTGTTTACTACACAGAGACATTGTTACTACTACTAGAATTCTTGAATATATATATAAATAGAAATATGGCACTAAATATTATATCTTATATTATTGTAATGTTCCGGACCTTTGCCTGAGGAGATTTTCTCAATCTGGACCTTTTGGAATTGTAATTGAATACCCTGGTGTAATGGGTCCATCAAAGACCCTCTCTGAAGGTTCTATCCAGAAACGTTCCACCCTCTAAGTTTATATATGTACGGGTATTGATTATATACAATATATATATATTGTATATAATCAATACCCGTTCTTTAGCCCAAAATGGCTGCTGCATTAGAGTACTGGTACTATCAGAGTACTAACTCTCCACCACTGGGATCATCCTCAGGAGACAATGAATATTTGTACACAGTATACAGCTTATAATGTAATATTTCTGCTAACTGTCGTCACCTTTCTGAGGAACAATAAATGAAATCATTCAACAAAGCACATTGAAGTAACACAACTAATGCATCACGTACAGGCTGTGACAGTCTGATCAACATGGAACCCAGAACAACCTGTGTTGCTCTTTCCTTTGATTGAGAGTAAACAACACAGCTTGCTTTTGCTTAAAAAGGAGTAAAAAACATAAAGTTCTTGTTATTCAAACTTGGATCAGTGTTTGTCCTCTCCGTCCTTCACAACACATCATGTGGAGAGACAACAGAGGTGGGAGAGGCCCGTTATCTGGGTGTGTGTGTGCGTGTGAGTTTATTTCTTTGCTTGTTTTTGCTTGTGTATCTGTGGCGGTGGGCGGGAGGTGAACCCACTTGTCATGTGTGGAAGGAGCATTTTGTTTTTCATCTCTTCACGCTCAGTTGAACAGTCAGATGGGATTAACGGTCGGCGGCGTGCAGAGTGACGGGTCAGTGGGACACGAGACGAGGTGTGAAATCACTTCTCTGTGGTCCAGTGACACAGAGCTGAGATACACATGACATCGTGACCGGAGTAATTACAACTATTTATACTTTTCCTCTGGCTCTGGGAAAACCTGGAATACCTGGTGAGCTTCAATAGCTTTACAGTATTATACCGTTGTTTCTTCAAGCCTCCAAAGTGAGTAGGCTTTCACCTTAGAAGTCTTGAGAGTGACGTGTTTATATCCTAGGCTGAAACTGGTTTTATTCAAAACTCACTGAGATGACGAATGATTTTCATTTCTAAATTCAATCTTTTTTTACCCATTGTTGTAGTTGACCCCCATACAGGTTGTAACAAAGCATTCAACTTTACTGAGAATACTTTACAATTGCCTGTTGAGATCTATAATGTCATGCGACATTGCAGCACTTCATCCAAAATGCAGTATAAATGTGTAACATCTCTAATTCTAAAAATGGTGTATTTGAATATTTCTATACTAAACAGTCTTGGAAATGCATAAATTGAGTCTCTTGTGGATCCAGTGAACTCATTTATATTCATGTGTGATGATGTTAGTCCTCATAGCAGTCTTTTCAGCACCAGACATGACCCACCTGTTCATTGTCCGATGATGTCATTAAGAGGGCAAAAGACTACAGTTCCCAAGTTCTGAACTTTTGTGCAGGGTTTCTATTGGGCCAAGGGTGTCACATGGAGCTTTCAGCTGTAGTGATTGGTTTTCAGGCCACTAAGAGAAGTTGCAACAAACCAATTACTACAGCTAAAAGCTCCATGTGACTCAATTTATGCATTTACAAGACGGTTTAGTTTAGAAATATTCAAATACACCATTTTTATAATGGGTGATGTTAACATGTTATGAGGAGCAACATCACCAACCCATTGGATGACAAATGTAGGTCCAACACTTTCTTCCTTTTAGCTCTGGCTTAGTCTCTTAGCTGCTACTGTATTCTGTATTCTATATCTATTGTTATATGAGACGCTGTAAGTATACAAACATGTCGGGTCTTGGTGGCATTTTTCTAGACAGCTTACAATATTGTATGATTTTGAGGCCAGATGTGTTCTTGTCTCGTTGCCTTTGGGGGGAACTAGAGTGTAAACAGTGTTTAGTTCATGTTCAGTCCATTAGACCCATTCCAAAATTGCAAAGCTGTAACATGTGTGTTGGTGATCCAGTCTCAGATGAATTGTGAATGAAGAGTGGGAGCTTGGTTATATTTAGGCATGTGTATAGCCTCCTTATCCTGTGTGTGTGTGTGTGTGTGTGTGTGTGTGTGTGTGTGTGTGTGTGTGTGTGACCTCGGACAGCTGTGAAATGGACTGTGACAGTGGCTTCAACCAGACCTCCTGACTGCCCATGGCAAGCCAGGAGCCCCAGTGGCCTTCTGTCAACACACTCTGTCTTCCTCCCTATCGGTCTCCGTCATGTTGTCTCACTCAGTCCACACGTCAACACACACACACACACACACACACACGGTTTTACTATCTGATTAAGGCTGAGTGCCATTTTAGTTTCTTCAGACTGCATTTGTCCACTCACATGTGCGCCCGCTCTGGCCAGCTCCTTCCTATCGCTCACGAAGCGGAATGGATGCTTCTTGTGTTGAAGGTGACATGAGTCAGCACCAATGGGAGCCTAACCCCAGCACCCACATCCACAGGAGGCTATGTTTGCTCCCTTAAGTCCATCATTCATTCATTTTTCTGTCTGCATATTTTCCATATTCGTAAGCTTGACACATTTTCTTGATTTCATTTAGCCAGATTTCACACTTTTTCAAACCTGACATTCAATTATTTCTCCTTGTTGGGTAGACTTATAACAATTGTCAGTTATGCTTTATTTATTATTTTTCAATATATTTTTATTCATAAATAAAGAAGAAAAAAGCATCACATAAGTTACCAAAAACAAAGAAATAAAGAGATAAAGACAAATACAAAACACAGCTCCAGAATCATGCAGACCATCGGCGGCCCACACAGCTACCGCTGACACCGTTACATGTGTAATGAAACAAAGGAAGAAAAGGATGAAATGCAACTAAAAGCTTGATGCTACTCTCTGTTATTTTAAAGAAGAAATGTCTCTATTCACCAAGAGCAACTATTAAACACTGCACTAAATATTCTTCTTTAATTAAATACAAACTTCTTACCAGCCTTCAACTTCACTAAACTTAGTCAACCTTTCCATTTATTTAGTATCATCATTTATATTTCCAAAATATAGTTGTGTTTACTGAACCTTCTTGATTGATTGATATTTGGGGAATGAAACAGGGAGTGTTAAGGTTTCCTTGGCTGTTCCCTCTATGATGACGTGAACAACTTGAATCCCAGCGACTCAAGAACAAAAAAAGCCAATTAGCGTGTTCTCCCCATATGTTGGTCATTACATTTAACGTGGCTCTGAGCGTAGAAATGGTGCATTCCTCATTGCTTCATGAGAATCATTTCCAATCATGTGTGGAATGTTACCGAGGACTGATCCCCGCAGCTGTGTGAGATTTCATCCCCGCAGTGTGTGCGTTGTTATTTCTGTGACACCGGTGTGGCGCTGATCATGCCTTGTTATGGCCGGCGGGCTCCTCTCTCATGTGTTGATGATGGAGCGCCGTAATTGGCCACACTGAGTGACACCCCACGTCTCGGAGGAGATAATGAGGCAGCCATTTTGAGCGTGATGCTGACAGACACTTTGAGCAGTTAACACAATTAACTGCTGCACTGGGCAGATCACTGGGTAAATGTATTAGCAGGCTGATTTCAGATTACACATTCATGAATATTAATCACCAACTGATTACTGATTGAAAAGTAAGAAGACGGAATTCATTTTGGTCCATTTCTTGTGTGTTCTCTGATGTAGTTATTGTGGATTCGGCTGGTGTTTCAGAGCTGAGCACAGATGCATCAGAAAGATGAAGAGATACAGAAGAAAACCCTTTTTTTCTTTTTGGTGTCAGCTTGTTATAATATACGCTCACACAATGCTGCAGCTTAATGGATTCAGGAACAAAGCATTCAGACATATGTCCCTGTGTAAGGTAATGGGATGACTCTGGGTAACCTTGTTCAGGGAGCTTAATGCACCTGCACATCCACACAGTACAGTGCAGCCTCCGCTCTCCTCCCTGCTCCATTATGCCCGTCTTCAGTCCTCAGTGTGACTGGAGGAGCTTAATGGGGATATTTCAGTCATGGATTCAGTCCAGCGCAGATCATTATCTGCGATTATTGTGTTTGTGTTTTCAAATGTGTTTGTGTTATATTCTGATCCCCAACTCTTCCTGTTTAGCATCATTATGTACAGACAACAGATGCTACCTTTGAAAGTCAGACCACAGAGGACATTTGTGACCAATAAGAGACATATTTTTGTCTCTGTGAAGAATCGTGGAATGTGCAGATTCCGTGTGACAAAGTAGACACAGTGTGTAGACTGCGGAGTGATTTCAAATATGTTGCTCTCCGACTGCTACTAGAAAAGATAATGCCATATATAAAAATAATCTAGTGTTATCTTTTAATGATTGCTGCTTTGTTATGCCCTTGTGTTTTTGCACTGCTAGTCTCAATGGCAGTAGAAATCGGTTGAATGTTCACTGGAGTTCCACAGACGACCACCAATAGTTGATGTTGCTGCTGTCACTCTCTACTGCAAGACAAAAGCTAGACAATAAATGTGTTTTTCATTATATTTTACAGATTTTGTTGAGAAAAATGCAGGCATTAGGGATGCTACTTGACCATCTGTATCACTGTCCTCAGCACCAGCATAATATTTGCTTTTCTGTCTAATGTCAATATTCATAGAATCCAGGATGATAATCGGGCACGCTGGTAATCACAACAACATTCACACAGAGAAGTGACGCATATTCTCAAATCTAAAACCGAGTGTTGCTCATACGGTGTATGATTCACAATAATAGTATGGTCTATTAAAAGTGCTACAAAGTTGCACTTGTCAGTTGAATAGCAGTGATGTCTCTGTACACTGTCAGTTCTTCATTTATTCGGTTTGGCAACAACCACAAATGTAAAACCGACTTCTTCCTCTGCGTCAGAAAAAAATCCAGGTTTATCTAAATGAAAGTGGGTTCCTGTTAAAGATAAAAACACCAACCAGATCTCTGCTTCATCATGACCCTTTGTGTCTCAGAGGCAGTGTTGATAAGACAGAAAGCCTGCAGCACCCCCGTGTGACACTTCCTGACCCAGAGGTCTCAGCCATCAATATCCACCTCGTCAGAGCCACAGTGTGTCACACACACCACCTGTCTTCACACAACACAGCTGGGTGTAATCTGGAGACAAACAATAGTTTTACTTTGTGGGTTTTTCATTGTTTCGACTAGAATTACACCAGGGTGGAGAGTTCAAACTGCTCTTGAGCTGAATCCAAGCAGTTGCTGCCCCATGACAGTGTTTTTCACATTACGTTTCACATTACGCCGTTATGCTACGCTTGTTTCAGTTAACCAGGGGTGCGTTTCTTCAATCGTGATACCAGGGAGCAAGCAAGATACAAGGCTAATAAGAAACACATTCATGAAATATAGTTTTGGTTAAGAACAACATTCAACATATTCTGTTGTTTGCAGAAATGTTTAAAAAATGTTCTGGCAACTGGGTGACCTTTGCCATCCTATACAGATTATCCTAAGATAGAAAGTAGGAATAGTAACGTGTGAATGTGGCTAATCATTTAGAAACACTGAAAAAAGGATTCAAATCTCTGTTTGAAGGTAAATTCACTACTGCCGGGACTGATTGTTCTCCACTCACTGCTCCACATGGAGAGATGGCCGTCCAGCTGAACATAACGAGAAGCAGACTATAAAGGAAGCGCTGCCACAGTGCGGAAAGCTGACATTAGCCAAGATGAACTGTCCATTCAGGTAAACAGAGAGAGAGAGGAGGGGAGGGGAAGACATTGTTCTCTCATCTGAGATTCCTGTTGCTTTTCTGCAACTTCCATCGCAGACTGTCAGCATCTCAGGAGAGAGAGCCCACTCTTCATCTCTGTCAATTATTTACTTTGTAAATACACCTGGCTGCCGTTTCTGACCTTCGAAAGATTTTGAAGCTTTCTCGTCAATTAGAGCCATTTTTAGGCAGATTCTGTGCGGGAACCTCTCTCACTTCTCACTCAAAAGCCTGCAAAGATTCCAATTTGCGGCATAAACAAACCCAAGACAGTATGGAAACTGCATGCCTAAAGATCACAATTATGGACTGCAAGTTTCTAAACACAAAGGCTATTTTTTACACAAAGGCAAAAAGCACCTTTGGGAGAAATTTTGCTGTCAGGAGAAATCTGACAAACCCCGAGAATAACAATGAAATCAAGGTGTGCCTAATGAGACGAAGGACAGGCGGGATGCTGGGGGAAGGAAACAGAGAGCGATCTTTCATGGCGAGCCGTGTTCTGTCCAGGAAAATGAGACACGTTCTTGCCATACGTCCATCTCCTGCAAACAACTGCTCTCGTCAGAAGATGTTTCCTCCAGCGTGGAAGCAAAGAGAAAGAGATGGCCGGAGAGCGCTGTGCCGTTTCTCCTCTCCGTTTGGCAGGAAGCTTCCTCTCAGCAGGCAGGAAGAGGTCTTCTCTCCCCGCACTGATTCCATCAGGATTAGTGAGGAAATGACAGAAATCAATGCACTGAGGAATTGTCCTGTATGTCGAGAATGCCTGGATCCACCGGAGAAGAGACAATCCAGTGAGGCAGGGGTATTAGTTGTAATCTCTGGACGCAGTCAGTGCCAGACTCTCCATAACCCTTCTCTGTTTGCAAATCCTCACCTGCAGTGAAAAGGCACACCAGTGTCTGCTAGCTGCCAGACACCATAGGGACAGAGCACTCTGCAGGCCAGCTGTTGTGGAGAGAACTTGTGTACTTGATGGAAACTTCTTGGAAAGTAGTGACGCTTACATTTGAGAGTATCAAGAATTCCCAGTTTGCATTTAAGCACACATTCCATTACTGCTTTGTCACAACAGTAGGTAGAAATGGTGCATGTAACTGGATTCAACACTTTTCTACATGTGATGGAAAATAAATCACTGCAGGTTTTGGAGTGACACTTCCTCAAAAGCGCCCAGAATCTGTGACTATCATACTGCATACTCAACCAGTAGGTACTACATACTGCCATACTAGATGAAGCATTAAATATGCCATTACCAGCAGGCTCTTCACACTGTAGTATACTCAAGCAATGCGTCTTCTCTGCATCACATGACTGTATCGATCACAACATTACCTGTCCAAGTTTCTGTAGATTTGATGTTGTTTTATGTTGGATATGTATTAACATTCATCTTATCTCAGGGTTTCATTTGTTTCTCAGTACATTATATTTGTGAGCTCCTACATTTTTCTTCTAAACTCTAAACTCAACTCTATCTTTAAGCAACTCTCCATCATTTGTAATAGTTTCTGATGGTTACTTGTTTCAACCGCCGGCCCAGAGGTACGCTATTGGACAGTTTGAAGAGTTGCAATGCATTTTGGGGAGGTTGAGTATGTCCAGTAACATAGCATAGTCAGAAATTCTTGCTATCCGAGCATTTCTCTCAAATTCACATACTGCAGCTGGAGCGCACCACATACTCTAACTTTACGTCATACTAAGTATGAATCATATGTGATTTCGATCACAGCCCCAGTGTCTTGCTATCTTAACATCTTTATATGCTAAATGTTAGCTTTTTAACAAATAATATCCTGGGATTCCATATCCACATACTAATACACAACAAAAGACGTAGATCTTCTGATCCCCACGTAGGTCCGTGGATAAGTGTCTACCTTGGTTTGGAATACGAAGACGTTACGAATGAACCAGACACCATGCAGCCCATTATGCATGCCAATAATATCCAATAAGGAAAACTTCTCATTTCAAGATGAACATCCAGTACCAATGCAGAAAGTAGTGTTTCCTTTATTTACTTAATAATCTTCATTCTCTGCAGGACAGAAACATCCATGGTGAGCTTCCTCCCCTCCTCCCCATATTCTAGACAACATCTTGAGCCTTAACAAGTTTGTAAAGCTCTTCCCTCAGTAGTCAGTCAAAAACTGGAAGATGAAAAAATGAGATCATTTTCCGTTGGACCTTTGCCTTGTTTCAGAGAGGTTTTCTTTTTTGTGATCTTCTTAGGCAAGAGGATGCCACATAGTCTTCTCAGGGATCTATTGTAGATGAAGTTCTTTTCATATCGGCTTCAGAAGAAGGTTCAGTGTGTACATCACATTTCCACAGTTGTGATGTACACACTGGTATTTTTCACCTTTGATTGGGCTGAGCTTGCAGTCCCCTGAGGCTGACCTATTTCTGTAGTGGATACACAGACGTTATCAATCCTCTCATCTCATTCTGGGTAAGACAGAAAACAGGCGTATTTCCTGATGTCCCAGTGTTCCCCTAGCTGTTGCCATCAGAAATAGAAGGAGCAACACAGGCAAATGAAAACGAGGAGTTGGACTCAAACTTTACGTCTGAGTCAGAAGCAGGACTGGCCTTTTGAGGGCCTTAGATGCACGAGTGACTGGACCCTACACTCTTCCATAAGTGGGTCAAAAATGACCCATATTAGAATCAATGTGTTTTTATGCCATTGTTGTCATTTTGGTTAAGAATAATCACTTGTATAATATTTAGTATTATATTTAGGACCACACAAGGATGATTTCATGTTTGAAATATCTTTATTTTTCACTTTTTAGCATTTTTGAAAAAGAAAATTACCCAGAACAGCAATAGAATAATGTGAACGTCCAGTGTGTGTGTCTGTGTGTGTGTGTCTGTGTGTGTGTGTGTGTGTGTGTGTGTTTGTGTGTATGGGTGTAACTGTCCAGTCATTGACAGATCCTCTCTCTTTTACCTGTTTTGCCTTCTTGTCTCATCACTGTATGCAGTTCAGACAAACTACCTGTTTCTGGCTGTGATCATTGCACACAGGTACATTGCATTTCCCACACCTATTGTTGACTTTGCGATCTTTGTTACTCGGGCAGATCTGACACCTCTTTCTCTTTGGTTGGCCCTGTCTGCTTCTTTCCTGTGGCTGGGTTGTGGCTTTTGTCACCCCACACCTTCCCATTGCTTCAATAATCGGGGTTTGCAGTTGGGGGCAGCCTTCCAGTCGACTCCTCGTGTGTGGTGTGACAAGCTCCTTTGACAGCTCTTTGAGGAAGAGCCGTCGTGCATTGGTGATGCCGCTCTTGAATTCTGGGTGCTGAGCCGTGAAAAAGGTGTAGGCATTCAGGGTGGCGATGTCAATTATGTTGTACCACAGCACCATGGGCCACCTCTGTGTTTGGCGCTTGCAGGTGTAGGTGCCAACCTGGCGGGCTTGCTTGGCATGTACTGTAGAAACTTGCACCTACCCCTGAATGGCACAAGCTGTTTGTCCACAGTGACACAATCACTGGGGATGAATCGCTGTCTGCAGTTGACCAGGAACAGGTCCCATACATAGCGGAAGGCTGCCATATGGTCTGTTTCCAGTCGGAAGGCTCTGGTCCTCTTATCATCGAAGCGCAAGGTACGGCGAATGTCTTCAAATCTTCCAATAGCCATAGTGGCCTTGTACATGGGATTATGTAGAGGACTCCCAAACAGCTCACGGACTGATACATCCCAGTTCTTCTCACTTCCTGCAAGCAGGGTCAATCCAATGAAGGCTATGAATTCATCTTTGGTGACATTTTTCCATTCTTTTCCTCTAGCTGTTGCTACTCTCCGTCCTTCCAAGTTTGTGCACTTCATCACCTCTGGTATTATATCATCAGTGATAAAGAGCTCCCATGCATCTTTTGGTGAGACAGTGGTGCTAAGCCCTTGTGCAGGCCCTGACCGACTTCTGAGGATATTGTGGCTCTGTGTTCTGCCCTGGGTGGGAGGTAACTCGCTCCAGTAAGAGCCGTTCCGACTCATTCTGTTGGACATGATTTGGACACTTTCTTCTTCAGAGGACACAGAAGAGGAATCTTCTGAGTCAGATTGATCCTGTTCAGTTGGATTTCCAGGTGGACGACTGCCACTGCCACCTGGACAATAGTCTGGGTCCTCATCATCAGAAATTTCAGACTCGGAGTCCAACCCTGTTACTGCGTCTCCATCAGCCAGCATCTGTAGGACCATTTCAGCTGTGTATCTAGCAGCCATGACACCTTGGATGAGGAAACATAAGAGTAATGTTTTGAATAGATCAATATGTAGCTATATAAATAAATACACTCACACACACACCTACACACACACACACACACACACACACACACACACACACACACACTACATATAGTAATGTTAGCTAACTTAGTTAGCTAGCTAGTGTTAGCTAGATATAAAGTAGGCTAATTTGTTGATAAATAATAACATACTCTTTCACACAATCATGAATGACACGCACACGCACACACACACGCACACACACACGCACACACTACATATAGTAATGTTAGCTAACTTAGTTAGCTAGCTAGTGTTAGCTAGTTATAAAGTAGGCTAATTTGTTGATAAATAATAATAACAACAGTCATGAAAGACACACACAATATTATATGAAGATAATACTTACATGTATCAGCTCTTGCTGTGTAAAATAATCTTCCTGAGGGGTGACACTTCTGATATAGTCTGTGTGGGCCACAGTTAATTTATTCCTGACAGCCACAGTTGATAAGAATCAAAGGTTCCCATTGGATTCCATAGAAAATGCATGCGGGTCATTTTTGACCCACTTATGGAAGCTTGGGGTAGTAATACAAAAACTACAATTTCTTAAAATGTATAAAAGGTAAGTTAAAAATGTAAATGGCATTATATCAAAAACATGTTTTTTGAGGAATACCTGGAATATGAAATAACAATTTTTCATTACGAAGATATTTCAAGAAAACAACCTCACCGGGTCATTTTTGACCCACTTGTGCATCTAAGGGAATTTGATAATTCATGGCCTTGACTATAATGTGCAAAGCATTTTGTGATCTTTAATGAGCCAAAGATAAACCCGTCTCTTTACACATGCAGCTGATGCAGTTGCATAATGGAACTTCAACAGGGTAGTAGATTTCTAGGTTCAGCGCCTTTTTGTGAGTTGGCCTATTCAGCACACAGCTTCTTAGCCATTAGCCAGGTGTGTGATTGAGGTAAGCGCTCTAGCAGTCATGCTAGTCTCCTCTTTCCTCTCCTTTACCTTTGCACTCCCCCATACTGCTGCCTTCAGCAGAAATGAGCTGTATTAAGGCAGTGAGTAATCGCTTCACGTTTTCCCTTCCGCTGCTTTTGCCGGCCAGGCCGCGGCTGTCTGCATCCATAGGTAATGCTAGCCTTATACTAAAGCCAGATCACCTCAATCAATAGCCGCCCCCGGGCAAGGTCGGAGATGGAGGAGAGGGGAAGGAGAACAGGATGCAGCCTAATTCAATGAAGTAGACATTACCCAGTGCTCGCAACGCGCCGGGGCATGAGTAATCATGGACAAATTCATTTTAGAGCCTAGGAGCCCAGTATTGCTTTCAATTAAGGGCAAAGTTTAGAGCGAATGGGGTGCATATAGTGGGAGCTGGTGTTAGTGGGCAGCAGAAGGAGGGAGACACAGAGCAGCAGAGATTCAGACAGAGCTCGGATCAGTTTCTGTTGACATTGTCAATTTGTAGCCGAGGTCTTCTTCAGGCATTTAGCACAGCTGCACAAGTCGGTGTAATGCTTGACTAACCAGTTCACTATGATATGCAGACAATGATCCATCCGCAAGAGGCTGACTCTTGTTGGTTTGTAACTAATGGAAAATAAACACATTATAGGATGCTGCTAAAAAACAAACGGTGAAATTAAATAAAACGAGGCTGGAAGTTTTGAGCGGTTAGTGCTGCTCAACACTGAGTGAGAAGAGGATGGAAAAAAAGAAAATACTGGGAAATATGAATGTAGTCAAATGAGTGCATTACATTACTGTTGATGTCTTTATGTAATCTCTGACATCATGGTCCTAAAGACAAACTAATAGTGAAGTATCTACTTCCCATCTAGAGAAACAAGTTCCCATCACACCTCATGTTTATTGCTGCTGACGGCTGGGATTGCTGTGAGCTGCTGAGCTGACTGCAGCTTGATCATCTTTGTCTTCAGCTCTTTGAAATGAGTTTGACACTAAGAGTCAATGAAAATCACCTTTATTGTATTTTCTTACTGAAATGTTATGAAAGTTCTTACTATAATCTGAAGCATGTTGGACAAAACCCTGAAAGGAGTCAGTGCTGCACATAGCACCAGTGTTAAAGATGCAATGGCACTGAAGGATTTAGCTGCATGTTCATAAGTCATGCAGTACTCATCATGTTGAGCTTATGAATGTGTGTTTTGAAACTGAGCAACAGTAGAAATATCATGGAAATGTCACTAAAGTGCTGAAATTCTTGGTGTGCATTATATTATAGTGAGCTTATTGTTAGTTTCTAAATACCGTTAACCCACAAATGTAAGCCAGTCTCCAAATTATATTTCAACCTGTATGACAAATTGATGGCAAGTCCTAGGTCATGACGGGGAGTCGTTTAGTTAATTGTAACAGTGATGGAAAACGAATAAGATATTATAGAGAGTTCATGCATATGAACAAAACCTAAACCCTTCAATTGATGCAACATATAAGTCTGCAGACAAACAGTACAAATATGATGTACTTCTCATTTGAATAAAGGATGTCTTGCAGTTGTCAGCATGATCGTTATGGGGTGTTTTAGGTGCTAGAAGGTTAATCAGCTCCGCCAAAGATTCACATTTACATGCACCCATGACACAGTTTCCATGGCACTGACCTCATCCTCCTTTTTTCCATCCACCACCCTGTGTATCTAACCAGCTTTCCTCTTAATGTTCTTCCACTTTTTCATTATCCCCTTTCACACCCAACGATTAAGTGATTTCCCATAGCTGCTTGTTTCATCGCATAACACCCTGAACATCCAAAAAGGGTAAAGCCTTGAGAATAAAGTGTGGGCATGTGGCCATTAGGATCCCCGCGAATGCTGCAGCCATCCAGTTGTTGTCAGACATACATATTTATGGTTGTACTCTTAGACTGATATTCATGATGAGAATAAAAGTGAGGGGGATGTAAGAGACGGCATTCATGCATGCTTTCCTGTAAAATGCAATACAAACAAGAGCACACTCAGAGAGGCCCACACCTCCACCAACGCGGGACAATTCTCCAGCAGTGCTGCTGTTTATCAGTAAATAAAACCGTTATGGAGGCTGCATCCTTTTAAGTTGCTTTTGGATTGGATTCCTTCAGGAAATGGCGTGAGACTCTCTTACAAAATAGCGATTGACTGCATTTCTGGTCTCCTGCCGGTGTGGAAGTCTGTAATGCCAGAGTCTCACACCAGCTCTGAGTGTCTAAAGACATTGATGTATCAATAGATCGTCTTTAACATTCTTCCAACTGCATTACTCAGAAAGAATAAGTCTGTATAAGGTAGAGAAATCCCAGGTTCCCAGCAATCTTTGTTTTTAGCGATTGTTATGGAATGTGGCATTGAGTTGTCAACATGAATGAATCACAACCATCTTTAGTGCATATTTACAACTTTACAAGGTTAATACTTATTATTTCAGCACAAGACTCTTCTGAATCTTTTCCATGTGATTCTCTTCATGTGTTTAATCATATAAATAAGTAAGACACTGTGGTGAAATGTGGTTTTAAATCTTCTCAAGTCACCACAGAGAAAGTCAAAGCTTTAGAAGCTTTTCATTCCACACAAGCAATGCTTATGTTACATAGTGTGTCATTGGCATGTAGCATCCAAGCATCCTCATATCAGACATGCAGTTTTAAGCACAAATGTGTGGCCTCCATTCAGCTCAACTAAAGAGAGATCCAGCCCTTTATTACATTTTGAAACCTTCTTCCATTTGCTGTTTTAATATGATGTTCATACAAGCTCAACACTTCCTCCACTTATTTCATATTAAAAAGCTTCCAGCGGTTCAGGTCACATTATCTCGCCAGCAGAATTATTTTTAGTGACACGGCAACAAGTAGGGTTGAGTTTCATGAACAGCAGCTGAGGAAGACTGAGGAAGAAACAGCACAAAACGTGTCAGTCAGAATGAATTAACTGTGCACAAGGACGTTTTGTTGTCTATCAATGCACTTCTGCTGAGTTCACCCTGTGAGCCGGAGCAGATATTCTCTACACAGTACTGTATCTATAAGTAACCAAATTCTTCAATAAAGCATCAATACCTCAGTGCAACAATACTCAAATAGAAGTTCAAGTCCTGCATTCAGAATTTTATTTGGAGTCCTACGTGATAGTATTGATAGTAAAGCTTTTCATTTTAACCACGGATGAAATGACATGTGTGTAATGTGTAGTGACAAGCTCACAGAGTGAATTAGTGCTCTCAGCTCTGGTGAGTATTTCAGCTCATTGTTTTGGTTCGTCCTGGTTCACTCTCTCATCAACCCGGTTTCAAGCAGCAGCTCTCAGCAAAAAAAACGCAGTGGTGGGCTGTCAGGGCCTGCAAAGCCTTCTCTGCTGACCTAAACAGAATCACAAAGTTATAGCTATTTTATAATCTAATATTTTTTCTTAAATACACTACATGTATTATAATTTATATAAATATTTTTCCCATTATCTTATTTTCTCATTGCACAGCTCCTGTCTTCCTCAGTTGCTCTGCTTCCAGTGCAGCTTGTTTTAAGTAGAGCTTTTATCCAATCAGATTTCACCTCTGTGTCTCTACGTAAGAACAGAGGCAGAGGCCTGCAGACTCACAAGTGAATCCATGTGCAGTTTAAGTGAATGGGGACGATATTGTTGATTGTCATAGTCTTCAACCAATCAGATCTTTAGTTTGACATGTTGGGCGTATTCTTTGATGTGTCAGAGCCTGCTAGCTGGCCTACAACTACGTCAGCATTAATGGGCAGCTCAGTTTTGAGGTGCAGCTCTGCAGTGAGGTGCAGCGTGCGCTGTGATTGGTCAGTGGGCGAGCGCGTGACTATTGTGAAACAAAACTTAAGGAAGCTGGCAAAGCTTAGTAAGAGTAAGAGTTCAAATTGAAAGATATGGAAGAAATGATGACATTTTTTTCATTTTGCTTGGTGTAGATTATTATTTTTTTTACCTGCTCTAAAACAGACCTGCTTCAAGTCGCTTTAGTGACAACGCCACACAAATAAGAAAAGCTTGTCTTTTTAACCTGATCTTACGTATGATATATGAATCTCCCAATGATCTGACGCAGACCAGCCAAATGAAGAAGACCTGTACATAGATGGACCTCGACCACATTCTGCTTTACCACTTTCAGTCAACTTTTCAGATCGGATTGCCCTCATTCATCACACGTGTTCAGGGTGTGATTCACACATGGTGAAAACTCAAAGCAGAGGGAAGCACTACACCAGTGCTCTAAACACACACTGACAGGTTTTAAGAACACATTTTTCAGTACAGTAAAAGAAAAAAAAGAACAGAACAGCTACTTAGTGGACCTTGTAGTGCATTGGCTGTTCCAGTGATTTAGAGTTGCCCTTCCAGGAGGGGCTCACAAGAGACTTGTGACTTTAAAAAATAAAATGAAAGCAGCAGAGATGAGAGGCTGAGATACTCTGACCTGAACAAACCCTGACCAGGCTTAAGAAAGCTCCTCTAGAGCGACAGAGAAGCACTCTTCATGACCAAACTTCACAGCCGGTGTAGTTGCATTAGTTGTTAGCACCAGCGTTAAACGACCTGAGTAACCTAATTTGTACAGAAATAAATCAGTTATCCACAGTAGATCCAATAAATAAGCCAGTGACAGCTATGTGCTACCATTTCATTGGCGTTTACACGGTTCAAAAACCACTACAGCGGTGTTCTGAAGGAAAGTTGACTGCTGTTTTTGAGAGCTGTATAACGTATCAGCTTCAGCTATTTTTCTATGTATTCCAGTAAACGCCACAGCAATACATCTCACCGGGTTTTCAGTGACTCAATGAAAAGAGCTTTGAATGGCTCGCGTCTCGTCCTCTACATCGCAGAGATGGACTAGTTTCCACTGACAGGAAAATTACAGGTCTGTTCTGCTCACAAAGCTGCTTGAATGGGAAATGGTTCTGAAGCAAAGCAGCTCTGCGCACAACCCAAATGAGATTATCTGAATGTAGAGCAACTAACTAGGGTCATGTGGGCTGTTATTCAGGTCTTTCATCTCATGACACAAGTTTGAGACAGGTATGTAGCCACATAACAAGCATACATGGAGGAATAGTGCACCAGTTTGTAGTATAGCAAAATCATATGAACAATTTCTACAATATGACGTTTTATGTCTGAAGACTAAGAAAATACATAATTCTTTGGACATTTGTTATTGTCAGGCTGCATGCAGGGAGTTACAGCAGTGGACTTGTGGTTTGTATTGAGAGCACTGTTGAGATAAGATGCAACTGGGTCAAAGGTTAAGTAAAGGATATCATGTTGATATGAATATACCAACAATGAACAAAGATAAGACCTCAAAAACAATCTAATGTTATTATTAAACTCCATTTGTTTTTTTTTAAACTGATATGTGAAAACCTCACAACTGCAATTAACATTTTCACTTCAGCTCAAAGAGCAACTTAAGAACAGCTGAAGAACTGAACTCCAGGGGTTAAACCTCACTGCAGTGATGTAAACGTGTACTCAGGAGTGTCAGTACGGTGTGACATCACTGTCGCATATGGTTAAAGCTGCAACAAAACCACTCCTACCAGTGATGTTGGGTGTGGTCCATTTTCAACCAGAATAGGTCAGAATTTTGCAGCATTTTTGACCCTTCATGTAAGGTTTTTACAACTTTATACATGTAAAAGAACAATTTATGACTAAGCTAAAAGAAATGCATTTTGGAGACCCATTAAATGAAGACAAATTATAAGATGTGCAAATGTGTCCACTCATTACATTTATACTTTCAATCATGAACACATATACCATTGAGTAACACCACTGACATGTTTATTTTTCAGCAGCTCTCCTATTCCTGTCAGCGGATTGGTTGTTTCCAGGGGTGGGGTTAGGGCAGGTTAGGAAATTTACATATTTTTTGGGGGGCAATTTTTGCCTCCACTGACTGAAATCCAGGGGCAGTTTCAAAAAATTGGGGTCACTTTTTGAAACTTGTGAAATAACATTTAACCTTTGTTCAAAATAATAAATATACTTATTTAGGCTTACAGTATATGAGCAATTGTCATCAAATGGCAATAATAAGACTATTAGGCAGTAGTCTACAGATTCAAAGTGTTTTCTTAGATCATATTCAATTTTATTCTTGTTTCTTTGTGGTTATTTATTGTTATTATTAAATGTTTTAAACAACTATTAACAATTATTAAGTCAACGATGCCTTGATTACATATACATCAGTCATTGTATGGAATTATTGAGAAAGATATTTTTGTAGCACCTCAAATATTGTGATATTACCCATTTTTGTCCTGAACATCTGCATTGGTCATTGTGTGGAATTTTTGAGAAAAACATTTTTATAGCACCTTAAACATTTAAAAAATGTGCCATTTGAAGGTACAAATTCAGTTCAGAGTTGTTGCTTAGTAAATATCTTAAGACTGTCAGTCAGGTATTATTCATCAGCAACCCTCAAATCAAAGAATAAAGACACTTTATGCACAATTTAGGTGTATTTTCCCTTTAACTCACGAGATGCAGGTAGCATGTTTTATACTTAATGTGAATATAATTCATTTAATCTAAATTCCATTATGCAATATGTATACTTTGTTGGCATCTTATTCTGAAAACCGGATGTTCGTCTGAAGAAACCGGATGTTGTCTCACGTTAATCTTTCCGTTAACTTTCACGGTCCTTCGCTCGCTCCCGATCTGTGCCGTTTGAATGCGTTTACCGTGAATGTCAGCATATAGGTGCACTAACATGTAGCTAAGTGTCTTTGCTGAGTTGACCGCAGTCTCGCAGTCACAGGTCTGATGAAGAAGCGCTCCATTTATTCATTCGTTTAGAAAGTTCGGGGGCATTTTTTGCCCCTCTCCTAGTGATATCAGGGGCAAAATGATATTTCTTAGGGTCAGTTTTGCCCTTTGCCCTCGTGTATTTCAGACGCTGGGTTAGGGGGTCTCAGGCAACATCCAGCCCCCCCAATGTTCTATAGCTACTCTTTGAGCAGGGCCCTGTGACATTTCAGTCCTAGCCTTACTAATGACTACCTGTAAAAAGTGACTCTAATGCTGCTCTGACCTCTGACTTTCACTTTGTGGGTTTTTACTGTCAAAGGGTGCAGAGACACACTTTAACTTCCTCATGACTGACTCGTCGGAGGTGTTCTAGGGTTCCATGTCAGCTCAGCTGTGTTGGGCAAGCTACTTGGAGAGTGTAGTGAGCTAAGCTTCCAGTCACTCAACATTAAAGGTAGCTTCAGTACACTGAAGCTCTGAAGCTACCCCCAGAGAAATGTAGCAAGCTAAGCTACATCAACATAAAACAACACAGCAACAAGAAGCTTGTAGTAACTACATTGAAGCTCTTTGTTTAAATCATCTTTATTCTAAGTCAATGCTATTAATGTATACATATGAAGTATTTTATAGAAATAAATATAGATGTAGATAATATTCATTATTTCCCTTGTGATTGACTTCATCACTGTGTCAACGCAGAGGTGTTGTCTGAGACAGCAGTGCAAAACCCAAATATAGAAGTCATTCATGTATAAGATGTCACAAGTAGCATCATGGCCTCGTAATGACATTTTGAAATTCTCTATTCACCACATGAATGAAAATGTTGTGCTTTTTCAGCATCCGTTTGATATTTATTCTGCGAGTTTCATTGGAATACAGATGACTTGGCAATGCCCACTGTCTGTCACTGTTTTCAGAGGATATCAGATGGTTCTGAAATGTCATTTTCCTCTGATGTAGCCCTCTAAAGCCTACTCAGTTTCACATCAAAGTGTGTCCTTCTAGTGATGAGAGACCCTGCTGCATTTCTTGTCTCCTTCAGGTATATATGGGCCGGATGAAGGCTGGGCATCAGCCTACCCAGAATGCAAAGAGAGAAACCAGTCACCAATCAACATTGTGGACCAGGATACCAAAGTATCCACAGAGTATCAGGAACTGACACTGGAGGGCTTCGATACGGAATCCTCTAATAAGACATCTATGAAGAACACCGGCAAAACAGGTACAGTAAAGCCAACACAGGCTCCTGCTGCAGATTGGGTTCACTCTGGATTATCGCTTCTCAATTTATGTGGAATAATCTTTTTTCTACACTCATTCTGACTAAAATGTTTGAAGTAGTGAAATGAAGGAGTCAGTTAAATTTTGAAAATGAATAACTAAGTCTATGAGACGGCCAACGCTACAGAGGACTTCCTGTTTGCGTCACCAGCTGCCCCCCCCCCCCTCTTGCTGCTCCCGTCGCCTAAAATTCCTGCTCAACAGGATTATATATATATTAGTGCTGGGCAAGTTATCGCGTTAAACGCATTCATTAATTAACGCCGCCAATTATTTTATCGCGCGTTAACGCAGTTTTGTATTTTTTATTAAGCGGACATTTTTAACACAAGAACCGGGCAGCGAGCAGTGAACAGCTGTGTTTGTGTGGCGTCACTTCCTTCTCTTCCTGCTCTTAACTGCAACTCTTTATTAGCATAACTTCCACATGCTGCACGTTATTGCCACGGTACAGACTACAGGTTCTATGCTTCACCTACATTCCCCTGGGTCCTACGTTCCTCCATGTACAGCTTCTTATCACCCTCTATTTATAACAAATACCACATATATTACGGTAATCAGCGTTGCATATGTGTCTGGCCAAAATACCTAAAAAAGCAAAAAAGAAATGATTCATTTAAATTATTTTTTAGAGTTTTGTTTTGAATATGTATAATAAGCATCATTTAGTTATCGCTACTGAGAATTTAACAAACATAAAAACATGAAGTAAATAGGTTTGCAGTTTTCAAGAAGTATATTTCAAATTGCATCTATTACACACATGAAGATAAAGTTGTGACCACCGGCTGAATATCTATGATCAGAATCATTATAACTGTGTTATAAATAGGGATGGGTATCGTTTGGGTTTTTTCCGATACCGGTGCTAAAGCGATACTTTTAAAATGATACCGGTGCCTAAACGGTGCCTGAACCGTTACTTTTTTCTTCAAATTGAACAATATATTAACTGTTTAAAGCAGGGGTCGTCAACGTTTTTCAGACCAAGGACCCCCAAACTGATAGAAAGATGGAGCAGGGACCCCCGACTATATATATTGTATAAAATTGTGTTTTATATTAAATGGGCCTAGTACCATGTATAAACATACCTCTTTATTGTGCATTCAATACAAAGCTATTCAAATAATACACAGGTTCATATATTCATGTTGTTATTTTAAACATGTGCAAGGTACAGTGAGTAGGGAGGCCGTGCCACTGCCATTTATAAACATACCTTGTCAGCTGATACCAATGCCAATATCAACATTGTCTGTCAATTGCATGATAATCATGCATACAAGCTATTCAAATTGATGTTTTCATTTTAAACATAAATGTGGAAACCAAAATGAGTGATGGCCTATTAGTGCCACTGCCATGCATAAACATACCCGTTATCTTGCATACAATACTGAACTATTCAAATAATGGACAGATTCAGGCTAATGCGCCAATTCGTCGTTTGCCAACCGCTACTACACCTCAAAGAAGAAGAAGGTTTTGCATGCCTGTGGATGTTGTGCTTGTTATGAGCGGCAGCGCTAAGTACCCGGATGTCGATGGAGGAAGTCGGTAGCCTGCCAGCCGTTTGACAGATCTCGTTCTCGTTTTTTGTTTTTTTTAATAAATCATGGCCGAAGCTTCGCCAGAATGATGGAGGGGTTTGTTTCTAAGCGCGCACAGCTCGTCCGGTTGTAATAATACTATGAGTGAGGAGCGGAGGACCGAGGCTATCGTTACCTGCTGCCAGGACGGAGTCATCAGAGTAGTGTAAAAAAAGTATTTCAATCGGCTCAGGCACCGAAAGGAAGCACCGAAATCTGCGTTTGCGTTTCGGTCCGGTAGATACCGGTCGTATAGGAACCGGCCGTATTGGCACCGGTTTTCGGTACCCAACCCTAATTATAACTACTACTGTGTAAAGCAGGGGTGTCAAACTCATTTTCACTCCGGGCCACATCAGCGTCATGGTTTCCCTCAAAGGGCCGGTTGTAACTGTAAGACTGTATAACTGTAACTACTCCGAACATATTGTTAAATAACTGTCTCTGCTTTTGATTATTGTTTATTCAAGTGTAAAAATATTGTACATGCAGTTATATAAATGTAAAATGATATTTAAGCACATTTCTGTCATTATAACATAAATCATTTTAATTTAGGGTTAAGAAACCCACATTACTCTCTCAAAGACTCTCTGCCCTGCCGTCGTCCCGTGCATGGCAGCTACATCCAAGAGCTCCTCACTGAGATCAGGTCTTATAAACATTGATAGATGATGTATCTCGTCTCTTAGCTAGCTGTGTTGTTAGATTGCCTGCTAGTTCCTGAACTCGGTCTGCGATGGTGTTTCTTCACAAACTGACATTTGTAAAAGTCTGTATCTGGTCGGAGCTCACCTGCTCACAAAATAAAATGACGTGGCCGGCTGGATTCGGCCCGCGGGCCTTGAGTTTGACACGTGTGGTGTAAAGGGAATACTGCTGTTAAAAATAACCTTATTTGTTTAGTGTTTGCAAACCAAATGTTATTGCACTTTTGTTCATATAGCAGTACTTTTAAAATAAAAGTGCGCAATACACTACTTTTGAAGTCATTGAATTTTGCGCATAACAATACAATTAATCGCGATTAATTGCAAAAAAATCATGCGATTAATCGCGATTAAAAATTGTAATCGTTGCCCAGCACTAATATATATATATGTGTATTTATAGTATATATATATTTATAGTGTATATATATATATATATATATATCTATAAATACATTAAACTAAAACCTTTTCAGTATATATACTTGAAAGGTTTTAGTTTAGTGTGTTTAATCAGTTTTTTAATCATATATTCAATAATTAATTCATAGATCTTTTTCATAATATTGTTTTTCTAAATTAATAATCAGTTAATTAAATCAGTTACTATGTTAAATAACACATTTTCAATCAGTTATATTTCTTGTAATTAAATGTATTTATTAATAACTTTATTTCATTTCATTCACACATACATATATACTTACATGTATACATCTATATATATAGCAATCCTAAGGCAGAGGAAATCAATCAAGACAGTTAACATTAACAACAGCAGCAAAACAAATGTCAGCAAACACCTTTATTAACTTGCAGTAACACATACTTTTTTATAATTTACACAGCAGAATATACACAAATTCACACAGAAATCATTTACATGGATGTCTTATTTCAATTTAAATAAATAAAATAAAAAGATGACAGTCACACTGTCATCTCTGTGACAGCAACATGAACACATGAGAAGGATCTACAGGTTGTCTTATTAGTGAAGGCTTTGTACAGGATGAGAGCTAATGTAACTGTAACCTTAAGTACAGGATGGTCAAATGGAGATATTACAAATGGACTAATGTCTTAATTCTGAATGTTTGTCCATCGTTCTCTCCCCTCAGCTCCTGGCTCTCTGTAACAAAACAAGAACAGAATTAACAAAATACTCAAATTCAGTGTATTCGTGTAAGTAATCTCAACGTTTGAAACGTTACCGGACTTAAAGTGATATTTCAGGTTCACAACCTGTCTACCTGAGCTCACGTTGGTCCGTTTATGTCCATGATATGAAGTATAAATCACCTGTAAAATCATCACAAACTCAGTAAGATATTATTCAACCTCTGAGGTTTGAAAGTGAGGCATTAAAAGTTACTTTACAAGGCTTACTACGGTCGGATGCAGGCAGCCGGTAATAGCGCAGCAGCTAATGTCAGTTAGCTTGTCAGTTACCAACGTCACGTACATTAACGGATCACTTTAACACATGTGATGTTATAAGATCTCTTATTTTGCTTTAACATTAGTATCGTTGACATTTGAGTGAGTTGAAACCCAATAATTACATTTAAAAGTGAATCCAACGCAATGCATCTTGGGATATCGTGGGCCGCGAAGGATCCATCAGATGTGTCCTCCGAATCTGGGACCAGAAGGCTGCATTCGTCGGCTGCATTTGAAGGCATTTAATTACTAAGCATCCCGCCATGTGCGGGGTTATTGTCTGGACAATTGAATCCGGTCAGGCTGTTGTTTTCTTTTACAAAGCAAGAATTATGGTCTGGAAAAATGGGGATTGTGTGGCGATTGCTTTAGCCCTGTTTGAATCAGTAGGAACAACTAAACGCTGCGGGGAGAGTTTGTAGATTGTGTGCCGCAGTTGTTTCCCCGCTAAACTAGATTAGTTTAGCCTCCCTGAAGTGCGGGGCCTCAGCTGTTTTTTGTTATTGTTCTGGGTTCAGAGGTCACAGCCTGTTACATGAGCGCAGTCCACCGAAAACATTATATTTCCCACAATTTACGCTTCTGCATTTTCCAAATCCACTAGTATTATTCAAAGGTATTGTTCGGTTCGTAAGCCTCGTACCGAACGGTTTAATATGAATACGTGTAGTTACACCCCTAGAAACAAGTAACAACCGTAGCTGTGGCGTCATAATGAGGTTATTAGGAGGTGGTTCAACTGTAGTAGGACAGCACTGAAGGCCCAGGTATACAATGCACAGCCCACCACTGCTTGCTTACATACCTGCCTTATTGTTGCACTACTCTTTTGTCTTGCTGACTTTTTTTAAGTTAGGATTTTATTGTCATATACATGACATATATATGAAATTTGACTTCTGCATTTAACCCATACCTAGCTTACTGGGAGCAGTGGGCTGCTGAGAAGTGCCCAGGGAGCAGTGAGGGGTTCAGTGTCTTGTTCAGGGACACTTCGGCACAGGACATGTAGCAGCCAAGGATCGAACCACCAACCTTGCGGTTACCAGACGACCCTCTCTACCAGTGAGCCACGGCCGCCCCTATATCGTAACAATGTTAGCATGTTGCCAGATCTCAGCAATTACTTTGTACAAAGTTTTCATAACTGATAGAAATGACAGTCAGAACTGAAAATAAGGTGTAAAAAAGCTGAATTATCCATATTTTATTTTATTTGAATGATATTTCACTCATCACTGAACATCAGTCTTACCAAAGCTAAGATGCAATAAGTAGTCACAAACCTCGAAGAAGCAGTCATGATCTTCAAAGGAAAGTTGCCAGTTTTTAATGACATGATGTTAGTAACCATATAACGCGGTGACAGACCACAGTGCCAAGAGAATGAAAAGCTGAAGTGTGATATCTTTAATAACCCCAGCTCATATTTGCAGGTGTCTGCACGTCAAACATCTGTTGCATCACTTTCCCGCAGATGATTATAAAACCAGACAGGTGCAATACGCAGCAAGTCATTTATGATGAAGATTACACATGGCATTGTCATTCAGATATGCTGCATCCGTATTAGTACAAGTGCCATGGCAGGTGTCACCTCAGTAGGCTTCAGCACTGGGACATCTGCATTCGGCTCTCTTGTCATCTCAAGGACCCTCCTTGTCAGCTACAGGTATTTTTCACAATTCCAGGTTGTCAGTAAGATGGATGATCCTTCACCCACAGTGGAAAACTGGAGTTTAAAGGCTTCTGAGAGGCAGAGACCACAGATGGCTGGCATCACTGTTGACAGCACGCTGAGTGCTGCCCAGAGCACAGCTGTGTGTTTAGCACAATAATGTTTTACATCCCATCATTTGCTCAATCGAGGATGTGTGAGTCTTATGTGATGACACGTTTGAATAAATTCAAATTGTCTGCAGGTTAACTGTGACTCCACTAAGCACATTTCGCTGTCTGAAATTGTATTAGCCTGGATGAGGAAGGGAGACGGCAACTAATAGAATCACTTGGGGTCTCATTTATAAAACAGAGCGTGGGATCCACGTTCAAAGGAGGAAATGAACGTACGCCAAAAAATATTCATGTTTATAAAACCTTGCGTGTACTTTTATAAATCCCAAATGAACCTGTAAATGTCTCGCCCTCTACTCGCCCACATTCAACTATAAACGGTCAAAGCACCTCATGAATGTTGATGCATAGAAATAAGCTGCTGATCAATAGATCTTTATGGTGAGTCACAGCAGCTACCGAGAGGAAGAACACTCTTTCACCCCCAACTCTTCCATTTAGTCGTAGTCCTAACAGTGCCAGAGTATCCACTATGCAGCATCCACATCAGGAGTGCCACAGCAGTACAAATGTAAGTTTGATAGGTGAACACATTTCTTTATTTATTGACTTCTGTTGTTCTATGGCATTATCATTAGGACTGATAATGAGGGTATGGAGTGATGGTACGAGAGCTCTCTGCCTTTATTTCCAGACTCATTGACACAATGCTTATGTGCAGGTGATGAAGACTTGTCAGGTGAGGTGACTGGAGGAGGCAGAGTGTGTGACAGTCACCGCCGTGACACCAGTGACTTGTGATACTTGAGTCAGAGAGCTGTTTACAGTTTGTCTGTGTACAGCATGCTGCATCCGTCACTATGGAATAAACCATGAATAAATCAATAAAGTCCAGTTCACTGCGGCAATTTTACTCACAAACACTTAATGAAAACTGAGATCTGCACAGTATTAGAAGACTATTGAAAACTATAGACATTCTGTGCTGCAGTTCTTTAACCCTGTTTGACGTTATCTAACAGATGATGATCATTTCATCAGCTGCTCCACAGCTGACCATGAGTGTCGGTAGTTCGATCTCTCTGCGTTTCGGACAGCGCTGAAGAAATATTTCAGCAATGGGCTTATAGTTATCTACACTAGTACAAGCACAAATAACTGCTGGTTTGACTGTTAATGATAAAGAGAATATATAAGTGCAAAGTAACATGTGGTATGAAGTTAAATTAAATGTGAGATGCATCATTATACCTGTAATGAAGCCTTTCCCTTTTAGTTTATACAATCTCACATTTAATTTATATAACCCGGCTTCAATTCACCACCTCACCATCTGTGTCTCCAAAATGTTTGTACGCATGGGTCAGCGTTTCCGTACAGGTGAGCACATTCTCCCTTCAAGTTTACGTGGGAAGTGGCGTACGCCTCTTTCCGTTTTGTGCGTACGCAACGGTTATAAATGAGAGCCCAGATCCTTTTAAACACACAATATCTCAACAAATGATATTTGATCAGTGGCGGGCCGTGTATTTTATACCTGGGCCTTCACTGCTGTCATGCAGCTGGAATACCACCTTATAACCACATGATGGCGCCACAGCTATGGTTATTATTCGTTTCTAGGACTGTAATAATACACGTATTCGTATTAAACCGTTCGGTACAAGGCTTACAAACCGAACAATACGTTTGAATAATACTAGTGCATTTGGAAAATGCAGAAGCTTAAATTGTAGGAAATATAATGTTTTCTGTGCTCACGTAGGAGACAACGGTCTGTGTGACCGCTGAACCCGGAACAAAAAAAACCACAATAAAAAACAGCTGTGGCTCCGCAAGTGTTCTGGGAGGCTACGCTAACTAGCTTAACGGGAAAACAACAGCAGCAACACGCATTCTGCTACACACTCGAGGGCCATTCAGATATTAGATGTAAGAAAACAAACGCAGTTGACTTACCAAATGCTGATCACTTAAAACCTGTTGCCACTGTTTTCACATCCCCCTCAGTATTTAGGACATCTGAATTTGCCCACCATCAGCAACAAAGACATGAAAGTAGCATAGGACTTTTATTTTGAAGAACCAAAAGAATGCAACTCATAGACGTAACAATGTCTTTGTTTAGGGCCTTAAGCAAATGTTGCCATGTGTCATAACAACGTAAAGAAGTGATGTTGTAGGGGGCTTTGTCATAAATCATACTGCTTTTCTTGGCAAGACCTGCCATGTTTAGCATTCCACCACAGGGTTGGCCAGGTGACCATGCTCGCCGAAGTACCAGTAACCCAACTTGTCCAGGTCCTATGCCCTGACCAATGGGCTATCCTGACCCTAACTACTCACGGTCAATGCCTAACCTTAACCAATGGCCTCCACCTAAACTAGCCACGCAGGACGGGCCTTACCAAGAGGGATTCATCATTACACTGCAGGGAGAGATGACCTGGGGAAGGATACACGATACAGCCGCAAATAACAGAGAATAAGGCAAACCAAATTGCAGAAAGTCCGTCCAGCTATGACCAGTATTAGTGTTATTCTAATAATAGTCTGAGATTTAGACATTTTAATCATAATAGAAAAGGTTGCTTCGAGTCATATGTGGATGTTTTTGCATTTCCTGACAGTCCGTAGACTACTGAAATTCAATTACATTTTTTTTTAATTACATTTTATTTGTATAGCCCAATATCATGAATCACAAATTTGCTTCAGAGGGCTTTTTAATCTGTACAACATACAACATCCTCTGTCCTTGGACCTGGATTAGGACAAAGCTCCAGTGCAGTAGATGTCATGTGTACAGAATGAACATAATAAAATGGCATTATAGTGCAGACATATGACAGAGATGATACATATTAGAGCAGTAATAGCAGTAGTAGCACTGATACAAATTATAATAACAGAAACATGATTACTCCTTTCCTGCTAGAGGGATCCCTCCTCAATTACTCTCCTTGAGGTTTCTTCCTTTTATTTCCTGTTTTTTTTAAATTTATTTAATTTATATTTTTTGGAGGGGGTCCCTAAAGTGAATTAATAATCTTGATGAATAATCACAATAATTATTTTGGCCATAATGGTGCAGCAGACTGTATCAGCAGAGCTCATCATGCTCAGCAGACCATAAGACCATGAAACCTCAGAGTTACTCTTTTAACTGTGCGTTCTCATATTCTATGCTGTTTCCTACTGGGCCTGTTAATGTGTTGTCAGGTGTATATGATCCTTCATGACTCAGAGGCGTGGCCAACGTCTTGATGAAATGATGAACATGGTCACTCTTCACTTGAGTGCTTCCTCTATATAAATGGGACGGATGAAGTACGGCTGCACTGGTTAATGGAACACGTGATTCCTTTCAGAGCCATTTGTGAATGTGCAAATAAGGCCCCCTCTTCATTCTCTCTACATTTCAGAGAGACGATAACAAAGGATCCTGCGAGGGCAGTTGGCACTGTCTGAAGAGAACCATTTGCTCTGCAAATTAGCCCCTCATTTGACGACTTGCCTCAGAGGTGGACGGAAAATGACAGACGTGGTCTTGTGTGAGCACGTCTTCCTCAGAGCAAATGGAAAAGATAAACACATATCTATCTGTGGCATGTCCTCAGAATAAATCATTTTGTGTGTCTGTCTCTATAGACCTTAAAGAAATGTGTCGTCACGCACATTTAATTGACTTCATGAGCAATCTTTGACATTTGCCTTCACATCAACAACAGACGCCAATTTTCTGTCTTCTGTTTCTTTGAAGGGAATGATTACATATGTATGTACGCTGAAAAAGATGTTGAATGTCGTCTAACTCTCCATCCTCCTGGCTTTCTTCCAGTGGCCATCATGTTGAAGGATGATTACTTCGTACGGGGAGCAGGTCTACCAGGGAGGTTTAAGGCAGAAAAAGTGGAGTTTCATTGGGGTCCAAACAACGGATCTGAAGGCTCAGAGCACAGCATTAACGGCCGCCGTTACCCCGTGGAGGTAAGTGCAATCCACCACAACTCCACATGACCAGAAAACAAACCATATTTGAGCAAGCGAATGGTTACATTTCTTTGATTATAGGTGTCTTTAAGGGTATATATATTTTGAGACCTCGTCAATAGGTTTCTGAAGGACGGTCTGGTTTGGAAAGCCCTGAAGTCTGGGTAGAGCTGCAATAGGATGAGAAACCATAGTTGAGTGTGAAAATGCTGAGTCACTGTCCTGTTAAATCACATACAGTATAAACAAACCTATCAACATAACAGCTGTTTCTATAGGCTGCAAAATTCTCTCTTAACTATTTAGAGGATTGTCATTTTACAGCTGCTTTCAGGAGGTCTGAAGGGTCAATCAACCCTGTATTTCACACAATGTGTAAGAGACATGCATATTACAACACAGTGTAACAGGCAACGTAAGTTCTAAACAAAGTGCTTCTTAAATAGGAACTGACGTGTGCTTGTAGGTTGTGAGGGCATGAAGTTTGAGTAGAGGACAAACGTTGAATAGTCTAATACCCTGAGGAACAAGAGGGATTAAATACATCCTAACTGCATGTGTCAAATATCCCTGCTTCAAACAAGCCTCATAGATACTCTTGTAGTAGAGGTAGGTTAATTGAGGCCGCCGCTATTACAGAATTTACGGTAATAGTTCTCCCATTGAACATGGGAACGCTAAGAAAATGAAACAATGTTACGGTTTGGACAGCACCTAAAACTAGCCTGACCATATTTATCTGATTGACAAGACAGGGTGCAACAAGCAGATGAATGTCTTTACCTTGATCGTTGAGCGGCTTGAAGTGGAACGAATGCGGAGCGCTTGAAGCCTCTGCTGCGAGGAGCCGGCCACGGGGAATGCTGGTGAGGCAGAAACGTAAGGATTTCCTGCCCTGAGGCCTGCATGGATTGTTTGCTGGATTGAGCAGGAGACTGCGTGGTGCCGGTCAGGTTGTTACCTGCACAGAATGACCCGGAGAAACCGGTGAGATTCCCCGGCAGGGAAACGAGAGAAAAGAGATGCTGTCTCCTCTGCTGAGAAACTGGACGTTGGCTTAATCCTACAAACGTGGCCAAACGCGTCAGTTCGTAATGAAAACACACAGACAACAGTGTAACAGCAGCATGAACGTACTGAAGGTAGAGAGCTACTTAAAAGAGGCAGCAGCGAGACGATAGGCTAACGATGCACATGTTTCGTTGTGCTGTTGGATAGAGGAGACCAGCTGATCTAAACAGCTGATATCATGATTGACAGCCTCAAACAATGAAATGATGAGTGAGCATGCATGAGAAGTGAATGACAGATGTCTGAGAAAGAACAGAGTATAGTCTTCCTGGCTGAGCTTTCACTAGAGCTTCATGTGTCTGCCTTTTCTCTGACTGCATAAGAAGGAATTACTTATTATAAATGCTTATTTTTCACCAAGAGACCACTTCTGGGTCTAGGTATCACCTGGTCCGGATACTGCATTGGAGGCCACGGGGTTTGTGAAGAGGTGAGCTGTGGTGCTCTGTTAGCAGTGGGTGAGGGTTCTTCTGCGATGTCTGTTTCTCCATGTTTACAGAGTACAGCTCTCCCTTTACGTTAAGTTAGCTAATAACCACCAGCATATCTCTGAAAGCTTGATTTGATGAGTGCGCCCTCTGAGCTCTGTCCCTCATGGTTATGTAAAACATTTTCTTTATTCGCAATTTTTTTTTTTTTTTGAGTACCAATCCAATTATCAAATGCACAACAGGACCACATTACATGCTCTGTGCTAATGAGGATGGAACATGGAAATGTGCTGGTGAAATAGTAAATTAATGCCGGAGTATTTGAAGGCAGTATGGTGCGATTCATCTAAATTGGTATCCAGTACGGGTGTGGGGGTCAGGGTGAGGAAGGGTTCGTCTTCAGAAGCCTGTCTCATGCTTGTAATCAGTGTAGACATTATTATTATTTAACCCGGACCACCACTTTTCCTTGACCTTAACAAAGTAGGTTTACATCCCTGCCTCTGACTGTACTCACACCATACTACGTCTGGGGATTCTTTAACAACAATCTGAATGGGCCACTTGTTGCTAGTTATATGAGTTAATAGACTAACACACACGTGTCAAACTCAAGGCCCGCGAATCCACCAGCAAAAAAAAAAAAAATATTTTATTTTTTATTTTGGAAAAAAAATAGTTAGACTTGAAAATAAAAGTATCGCCATGGTCTAAATTATGAGATAGAAAGTTGAAATTATGAGATAGCATGTTGTCTGTGTGCCGACATTAAAACTATCACAACAGGTGGACAGGAGAGGGAACAGCCCGTAAAGAGGTTTTCCAACAAGTGATTGAGTTGAAAAAGATCGACGAATAATCCCAAAATGTCCACGAAGAGAAAAAATGATGCAGAGGGAAGAAGATGTAATTTAAGATGGGAAAGAGAATACATGTCTGTGCTTCAGGGAGAAAAACAGGTCTGTCTTCTGTGTTATGATGCGTGTCGGTGATGAAGGATACAATTCACGTAGGCATTTTGACACCAAACACGGAGCTAAATTTAGCCTCCAAGAAAAACATCAAATTATCCAAGAATTAAAAGGCAGACTGCAATCACAGCAGAATATATTTACAGAAGCTACAGCCCTGTGCATGCTAAAGGTATGTGAGCAGGTGTGCTCCGACCAGATACAGACTTTTACAAATGTCAGTTTGTGAAGAAACACCATCGCAGACCGAGTTCAGGAACTAGCAGCAATCTAACAACACAGCTAGCTAAGAGACGAGCAGGTACTCGTCTTCTTCATTAGCTGTTGATGAAAGCACAGACAACATGGAATCAGCTCATCTATCAGTGTTTATAAGACCTGATCTCAGTGAGGAGCTCTTGGATGTAGCTGCCATACACGGGACGACGGCAGGGAGGGACATTAGTGATGCAGAGAGGCGACACAAATAGCTTTGAACAAAGTTAATTTAATAACTTGTGTTAATTTGTCTTTGTTATTTTCTTTAAAAGTTTGATCTTTGATAGAGTAATGTGGGTTTCTTAACCCTAAATTAAAATGATTTATGTTATAACAGAAATGTGCTTAAATATCATTTTACATTTATATAACTGCATGTACAAAATTTTTGCACTTGAATAAACAATAATCAAAAGCAGAGACAGTTATTTAACAATATGTTCGGAGTAGTTACAGTTATACAGTCTTACAGTTACAACCGGCCCTTTGAGGGAAACCATGACGCTGATGTGGCCCGGAGTGAAAATGAGTTTGACACCCCTGGACTAACACCTTTCCATGTGTACTAGAAAACCTGGAAAACAGTTGACCAATATTCCAGTCATTGCATGGAATAAAGTAAAATGTCTCATCATTCTCCTATTCTCCTTTGGCTGAGAATAAACTACAAGCTAGCTCTCACAGACCCCCAGCTTACAAGCACGTAAGAGATGTTCACTGACTTGCATGATGCATTCAAGGTCTACTCATTGAAATTGATTATAGGTAAGTTAAATCCTAATGTATCATGATGTGTTCATATGTAATCATGTTAAATGTAGTTTTTGGCAAGAAACTTGAATAAATATAGTTTTTTGAAGAAGATGTTTTCCCATTAATATAGAATAGATATTAGAGATGAATTATGACCTGGTTGACTTCCTAACACGAGGTCTAAGCAGCTTATAATACATCATTAAAACTACTGATGCCATGAAGAAAAATACAATTATTTATTTCCTATTTGTTTTAGTTGCGTGTTATACATTCATAATGATATATACGGTTAGTGTTTGTGATTCAGAATTATACTTGTACATTTTACACCTTACCGCCCAGCCATATTGTCATGAACTAAAACACAGTAAGTGGACGACATTTGTGTAGGAATGAATGTGAAAGCATTGTGATGTACGCTGTTGATCCCTGTAGCCGTGATCACTAAGCGGTTCCCACTGTGCTAGCCTCAGACACACAATTGTCTCTCGGTTTTTAAAAACGTCCTGTAAAATGATTTCTTTAAAAGAGTGGAGATCTTCAAGAAAAACTCTATACAGGTGACATTCCCCAAAAGTAAGTGAATGGTCTTGAGTGACCAGGCCTCACCTCTCAAACTTGATTGTTGGCATTAAGAGATACTCTCTTCCTCCAGCTTTAACATCCCCCAACTAAACTCATTGTATGTGTGTGAATGTGAGTGTGTCTGAGGGTGTGTGTGTATTGCATGTTGTTTACGTGCAGCTGTCGGTCTCTTGAACGCTGAAATGTCAGCCATCTCTGTTTGGACTTCTCCTGGAGCTCTGCCTCTGTACTGTGGCTGGCCAAACACATGAATATGTATCGTTTGACATTTGGTAGATCAGCACACTGACGGTTCAGCTTGATATTGTAATCTTCTCCTTCCGCTCCAAACTCTTTTTTTCTTTCCAAACCTTTCCACAACGTTTGCATAAAGGTGCCTTTGTGTCAGTGGTTGATGTAGCTCTGTATGGAGAAGATGCATTAGTCCTCACTACTCGGTTTGGAAACATTGCTTACCTGTCTGCCAGAGAAGAAGTCAAAAATTCTGCTGAAAGCACAAAACCTCCGATATGAATGCATGAAGCTTCGTGGGACTGCTGTTTTCAAATTGCTAGATTTATAATATGCCATCAGCATTGATTTAGCAGTGAGACATCAGCAAGGAAAAGTTCCCATGTAGCACTTTTATAAAGTTCCAGTGAAAAATCAAGCCTGCTTTCTCATATTGACTGAGGCTCTCAGTCAACTGCACTATTTCCCCAGACACACACACACACCTACACACACCTCGGCCTTGTGCCAGATTCAATATTGGCAGTATGGCTCAGCTGATCCGTCCGTTAAGGCCACAACTGATACTGATATTTCTGCAGAGAAGCTGCCAAGAGACAAGATTTTGTGCTGATTTTTGACCAAATTTGATGATTTCATATCCAAATAACAAACATGATTATGATACAGAGCCTGGCTTGTGCAAAGTGAATAGTTGTAAAATTGTAATTACAGCCATTTTTAAAACTGACCTCATGGTTTCCTTTGATAAGTTAGGCCTAATAATATTAAAATATTAAGGCATCAATAAAAGACCAAAAAGTGATTCAACGTAATGATATTTTAGTTTGTTTATTTACGTTACTTTGAGTTCCTTAGTTCATTATTACATTTCTAATTGAATTAATATTTATATTACATACTTTAAATGAATGCAGCTTTCCATTTCATCTCGATGTAATTGATGTGCTCAGAATTTCCTCGTCAAACAATGAGTTGTCGTGGCAACAAAGTATACAAACAAAGCATTTGCAGACAAATGTAATAGATTTGTTGATGATTATGAACCATATAGTCATTTTTTCTAGATCTGTGCACAAAAAGGATGGATTGCAGGACTTGTTTGACGAGTTTTGAACATACTTATTCCTGGATTCTACTGGTCGGTACCCAGCTCGAATCAATGTATTTATTCAACTGCCAGCTTTGTTATTTTGCAGAAAATAGTGTCATACATAGTCTCTGTATTATCTTTCAGTATACTGAATATTATATATTCTATTTAGAGTGTTTTTTTAAACATTAGTCCTTCGTGATAAAACTTTTGTGTAAATATATTTATAATTCAAAAGCACAGAGCAGAACTCCTTATTCATTCTGGTAGTTTATTCATCTATTTTAAATGAGACTCCCACTAAATGAGTGTCTTAAGTCACTGGATATGTCTTTCCTATCACTGAATGTGATTGTTTTTAGGGTAGAAAATCATCTGAAACATTTTCATAGTATTTTGAGAAATACACTTTCTCTCCAAAACACTACAAGACTCTATAAGTCCGGAGAGCATTACATTTGTATGTTTACATGCAGGATCAAATGCAAAGCAATATACTTCCAGGTTGTTTTTGTGTGTCTGGTGAGAGAAAGCTCTCTACAGTGCATCAGCAATGCCCGACAGCGAGTGACTGGAGTATCAGACTGTAAAGCCCTCTCAGTGTGGCCTCTGATGCTGGTTCATACAACCACAGCATCGGCATTGAAATAGGAGCACGGTTTGATTGCTGTCCCCCCCCCCCCCCCCCGGGGGAACTTCATTGCATGTCTGCTACATTGCTCAATGTGATCTCAGCAGGGAGAGAATGAAAACTAATATATGGACACACAGTAAGCCCACAGACAAAGGTCCTCCATTGTGTTTGAACTGAAACCTCAACAGCACATATGCAAAACAATCTGCAAATATAACCAAACCATCTGCATGGTGGGATGCCACCAGAGGAAGGGGGGGGGGGGGGGGGTAGTATTCTCCAAGTGATCTATATTAAGTGACAAATACATTTCAACATAGTCAATAGGAAATAAGTTTGGGGAGCTCACACAAAAACAAGAAGCCCACCTCACACATAATGATTCATAATTAAAACAAGCATTCCCATAGGGTTCTACCTATAATGTTAACCATTGTATACCGTGTTTTACAGACAGCACTTTAGTGTTTTAGGCCTCTGGGTAAGTGCTGCTGCAGGGTGAGAGGAGCCATGAAGGCTATTGTGTCCCTTCGTCTGAAGTCTAATGGTGGAGATTTCAGCAAAGGACAGAAGCTCCTGACCCATGACTTCAAGGGTTCAAGGGCAACACTGGACAAGTGACTGCAAAGCCAGCGCTCAGACCTTCATGATAACAGATGTCAAGGCGACAGGTCGATACTCAGGCCATTTGGGGTCAGCTTATTTTTAGGCACAGGACCAATAACAGCGAACACCAATAACAGCGAACCTCAAACATCCTGGGACCCTCTGCTCTAAGAGAGGTTGGTTAAAAATCGGAGTTAGCCAACTGACTTAGATGGAATACCAGGGCTCGACGTTAGGGGTTGCCAGGTTGCCATTCACAACTATTCGAGAAATTGCCAACCGATTATTTGCCTTTAGTTGCCATCAGTGGCAACCACTTTCAAACACATGAAAAATATGGACAGCACACAGAAAATGTCTTCAGCTGTGAGATGATTCAGCTGTCTCAGCAGATTCAACACAGACTGGACAACATCCTTGAAAGTAGAGATGATTGACAAGATGGACCTCAATCCTGAAGACCCAATGGATCTGTGGTGAGAATCAGCACAAAGGTCCAGAGAACCAGAAGGGATTAACAAGCTACCAGTGACTTTCTGGATTCATTTCCTCTGTGAGGAACATGACAACAGCTACTACTGCTATGTGTGTACCAGGAATTAAGAGTGGACACGTTAACTGATGACACAAGATTCAGATTCTGTAAAGTATCAGATAAAACACACTCACACAGCAGGTTTAATCCAGCCAAGACTTTATTTTGATTGTGCAGGAGGAGACAAAGAATAAACAAACTAAACAAAGGCAAACTGTCCAGCGGATAAAAGTCACTCCCTGTTCTCCACCAGAGTCGGGAGGGAAGCTCAACCGAGGCCGGACAGGTAGCCTCCGGAGTCGGGAGGGAAACTGGACCGTACTCTCACCTGGAACGGTCTGGAGGGACAGGACGGCACGACTGTGTGGAGGCCCGAGGTCCGACACAGCAAAACAAAAGGCACAGATGATCTCCCAGGGATCGACACTGAGCGGCAATGGAGCAGAAGACAAACAGATAGGTTACGATCTTCACTGAATCGGTGTTCAGACTTGCGTGTACTGAGACCAGCCTGGTAACTGGACAGACTGACGACGCGCCGGGGAAACGCCGAGGTATTTAAGCCAGCCGGTGGCGATCACCGGAAAGAGCCACAGCTGAGCCTAAGGAGAGGGGCGTGGTAGTGGGCGGAACACGGGGGTGGAAACTGTAGGCTGACACAGAAACAAAACATAAGCACATGGCCCTCAATAACAAAACAGAGGAGCACACACTAGGAGCAGACAGGGTTCCTAACAATGGCAACCATATGTTCAGTTTCCACAACCAAAGGCTGATGCCTGGTTGCCAGCCACTTTTAGAAATTACATTTGTCTTCAAAAATGTTATGAAGAGGTGACCACATCAGTGAAAGAGTCCATCATAATTTGACTCCTTCAATACTTCCCAGTTAGTTGTCAGAAGACAGTCATTAACACTGCCCTTGCTCTGAGGGGGCCGCTGTCTGACCGGCAGGATTTCACAGTTTTAAGCCTCTGGCGGTACTGTGGAAGTGAAGAGCCAGTGGATTAACAAAGAGGCGTCGGTCACATCATTTTGTCACCTCTTGTGGCAGTCAAGATTTGCTCCTTGTAAGTTGTTAGTTGCTTTTTAAGCTTACATGGTTAAATTCACCCAGCAACAAAATGACTGTCTGACTCTGGGTTTGAGTCTTCTGTGTCCATGACATGGGTCTGAAGCTGCTCAGCAGCTGTGGCCCCCGCCTGAGGAGGAACATAAACAGTTAACAAGATAAAACATGCAAATTCCCTGGAAACACAAAATGGTCGGCATCTGATGTCTCTAATTCTGCAGTGAGTTTGCACCACCTTTGATTAACGATGATGCAGATGCCACCGGCCCGTTATTTCAGTAACTCTTAGGCTACATCCACACTAATATATTTTAATTTTAAAACTAAAACGATCTACGTCCACGCGGCATTTCAGCATTGTTTTAGAAATGATCTCTGTCCATACTAACACTTCTGAAAACGAGTATCACGTGACTATTCACGTACACGGGGCACTCGTTTCCCTTGGTGTCTGTTCTCACTCGTAGCTCTGCTGGAGGCTGAAGCTTCTGTCCTACTGGAGAGCAATTACTGCTTTAGTTCCTTTATAGTTTATGACTTTATAGACTTCACAATAGTTGTGCAGAACAAAATAAGCATTAATAAGGACAGGAAAGTCCTCCGTTTTGTGTCCGTCCTCCTCAAAGCCGCTAACCGTGATTTCAGACGGCCGCTCCGTAGGTCTGATACCTCCGCTGGACACGCCGCTCGCTAATCGCTCCAATAACTGAACAACAGCTGCTAGTAAAGACAACAAGGCCAGCAACACTTGTAATCAGGTGTCCATGTTAAATTAACCTAGTAGTCAATCGGTAATCAAGGCTGTTGTTGTTTGTGATTTTCCGGGTAAGGGTCACGTGATAGGGCCGTGACGAATCAGGGAAGGACACGTCGTGACTGCTAAGAACCAATCAAGTAGCAAACGCAGGTGTGGGCAACATCGTTTCAAAATGTATCCGTTTTCGACCGTCCACACGAAGAGGCAACCCCAGAGTTTTCAAACGTATCCGTCCTCGGGAGTGTTTTCAAACTCCTCCGTTTTCGGTGTTTTAAGACTACGGCGTAGTGTGGACGCTCAGTGTAAACGTAGCAGAACATATGCGTTTTCAAATGGAAACGTAGTAGTGTGGACGTGGCCTTAGAGCGATCGTATGCTGCAGCTCAGTGTCAGGTGCACTGAAGTTAGTCCAGGTATTCTGAGCAGTCAGCATGGTCCTTCCCTCAGTCAGATTAAGATGGTGCCCTCCTCCAGTTTGTCGACTAAGAATTTCACATTTGAGAGTGTCATGCTCAGTAATGGAATGCTGTGCCTGCCCTTTGCGTGCAGCACAAGAAAGACAGCCCTTCTACCGTGTTCCCTGGGTTCATAGGTATGGAAGCTGGATCGTCTCAGGGAGTGTAGAGGTCTGGCTTGGAATTTATCCTTAGAAGATCCATTCCTTCATATTTGATGGAAATATGCAAAGTCTCAACAAAGCACATTAAAAAGACAGACACAGAGCTCAACAGTTCACCCATTAGATTTGATGCTTATTGTGTAGCAGTGGGATAACGATGCCTTTAGGTGACAGGTCAGTAGACACCGACTACGATAGGATTCCTCCTCTGGAGATCATGAATATCTCAAGCATATTTTGTAAAAGCACAAATTTTGAACAAGCCTTGAACCATTTTTCATACTTTTTATTTGTCATCTTTCTCGCAGCTTTTTCGAGATACGCTCATCCGAACAACTTCGCACTCGACTCTGTACCTCCCCAGGTCCTCAGCAATGCACCTGCCAAGTGTGAATTTGATCGGGTGAACGGTTGTCGAGAAATAAATGTCTCGTAGATCTCTTCTTTATCTGTTTTAAAATGTACCGTAGTCCGCGAGAGGAAGCTGTACCGAGCATGCGGTTCGGCGGTGTAACAGTAGTGGTCCCCTCTCAATACAGTACGGTGTATATAACTTAATATTATTAAATATGTCCCGTAGATCTCAAGAGCTAACACTCCACGCTGCACTTCCTTGGGTCCTCAGCAGTGCGACCACCAATTCCTTTTTCTTATTCTTTCCTGTCTCCTCCCCTTTCCATTTGGCTCCACCCTTTACTTCTCTCACCGTGTTACAGTGGGTGGTGGGGAGAGGAGTGTTCTTGTGATTTCTCTGAGCCCTCCACATGAATGTATGATTTACAAGCCTTGCCATTTAGTAATTGTGGCCTAATAGGGCCCTTGAATAGCATGATGAAGTAGAGACCTGCTGCTCCCCTACCTGCTGTTTTAAACAGTAATGCTCTGGTTGATATGCCAGGCACAGCCCTGCCAGGCAGCTCTGCACATGTCTCTAGCTGGAGTGTCACTCATCCTGTGTGTGTATGCGCACCCCTGTGTCCTGTGCATTCATTCCACGGTTGTGTGCTCTGCATCGAAGGGCAAACGTGTATGGATTCACCCACAGGTATTCTCAAGCATGAGGTTGTGTGGTCGATTCTGAATTGTCAAGCCAAGACCTTGAGCTTACTGGCTCACACGCAATCAGTTTAGAGGCTAGTGGAACCCTGGAAGAGCAGATACTCTACATATACTGTTTTCACTCCAGTATATTGTACAGTGTACTCAGGGTAGGAAATTTATATATTTTTTAGGGGGCAATTTTTGCCCCCAATGACTGAAATCCAGGGGCATTTAAAAAAGATTTGGGGGCACTTTTCGAAACTTGTGAAAAAACATTTAACCTTTGTTCAAAATAATAAATATACTTATTTAGGCTTACAGTATATGAGCAATTGTCATCAAATGGCAATAATAAGACTATTAGGCAGTAGTCTACAGATTCAAAGTGTTTTCTTAGATCATATTCAATTTTATTCTTGTTTCTTTGTGGTTATTTATTGTTATTATTAAATGTTTTAAACAACTATTAACAATTATTAAGTCAACGATGCCTTGATTACATATACATCAGTCATTGTATGGAATTATTGAGAAAGATATTTTTGTAGCACCTCAAATATTGTGATATTACCCATTTTTGTCCTGAACATCTGCATTAGTCATTGTGTGGAATTTTTGAGAAAAACATTTTTACAGCACCTTCATTTAAAAAATGTGCCATTTGAGGGTATAAATTCAGTTCAGAGTTGTTGCTTAGTAAATATCTTAAGACTGTCAGTCAGGTATTATTCATCAGCAACCCTCAAATCAAAGAATAAAGACACTTTATGCACAATTTAGGTGTATTTTCCCTTTAACTCACGAGATGCAGGTAGCATGTTTTATACTTAATGTGAATATAATTCATTTAATCTAATTTCCATTATGCAATATGTATACTTTGTTGTCATCTTATTCTGAAAATCGGATGTTCGTCTGAAGAAACCGGATGTTGTCTCACGTTAATCTTTCCGTTAACTTTCAAAGTCCTTCGCTCGCTCCCGATCTGTGGGCACATCCCAAGTCTCTTAATGTCATCCCCGTTTCCCTCACTTGGGTCCTTTCCTTGCGTCTTAGTCCCTCCCACCAGGGATGCATGGAGGAAACCATGTGAGGAGAGAGGAACGAGGAAATATGTTTTAAGAGATATGAGACGTCCTTTCCTCAGTTGCGTCACGTGAAGCGACGTCTGTTTCTGATGACGGAGGATCAGCTGATCACAGCTGGATCAGCTGTCAGTCGGCTTTAACAGCTGGAGAGACTTTTGAGAAGTTTGTGTCTGTTCACATGATCACTGTACTTAATAATAGTAACTAATAATACTAATAACTAATAAAGACACAGTAATCACCACTGTAGAGGTGTTTCTCTCTGTAGTCTGTTAACAAACTGTGTCCTGTGTTCTGTTTATAAGCACAGGATCCATTTCTACCAGCGGAATGCGATCGTCTAATTTATGAATTATTTGCGTCTGTACGTTTTGAAATTCAGATTATGACGTCATTATTAAATAACCCAGAATATGATTATTGTTTCTCTTAAATGATAAAACTCATCAAACCCGACAATCAGGAATGAACAGCCTCACGTGACTGAATGAAATGATGATAAATGATGTAAAAAGTGTTTCGTCTCTCCAGCTGTCTCTCTCTCATATATATATATATATATATATATATAAATATATATATATAAAAATAGTGTTTTGTCTCTCCAGCTCTCTCTCACTTTAATTGTCTTCATAATAAAGTTATTGAGGGAAACATCAGATCATGAAAACACAAATCTTTCTAATAAATGAAGAAAGTTGTTTGTGGTCCTTTTGTTGTTCTGTCTACAATGAACATTTATTTAAACCAGATGTTATATCAGAAAATGAATCAAATATAAAGCTTGAGTTTATTCTGTGATCCGTCTTCAGTTTACTTGTTGAAAATAATCTCATCAGTCCGATCGGCTGCAGCGTCCAATCACATGACTGATGAACAGTGACGGGGCGTGTCGGCCGTTAAAAGACTTCCTGGAAGTCTGTTCTCGTGGGTCCTCGCTCATGGCTCCTCAGAGATCCCTCCTCCATCCTCGGAGCTAAATAAGAGCTTTGGGACGGCCGTCAATATGGCGGCGCAGAACAACTTCCGGGTTGAAGCGAGGATCGAGGAGCGAGGAAATGAGAATTAAGAGACTTGGGATGTACCCTGTGTCGTTTGAATGAGTTTACCGTGAATGTCAGCATATAGGTGCACTAACATGTAAGTGTCTGCTGAGTTGACCGCAGTCTCGCAGTCTCAGGTCTGATTAAGAAGCGCACATTTATTTATTTATTCGTTTCGAACGTTCGGTTCTTCACGCACACGCAACATCAGTCAAGGCCAAAATCAAAACCATTCTATGGCAACTGGACCGGGTCATATAGGCTACGATGTTTTTGACAAGTTCATTAAATTATCATTATTATTATGGGGGCATTTTTTGCCCCTCTCTTAGTGATATCAGGGGCAAAATTATATTTCTTAGGGGCAGTTTTGCCCTTTGCCCTCGTGTATTTCCGACGCTGAGTGTACCACTAATTGTGTTGTATTAAACAAAGATACAGTGAGGTACACTTCAATTTTTCCTGCAACAGAAATGGAGGATATACACAGGAGTTCTGGGTACCCAGGGCAGTTTCTGGAACCAGGCTTATTGTGAATCAACTTTTGTTTCGTTGAAAATATGTTAGATAATCAGACTGAACTGCCATCTTGTTTCACTTCGTTCATTCAGCCTGTCAAGTTCATATTCTTGTTGGGAGGGTGTATTTGATTTTGTTACCTTCACACAGGGCTAAGCTAGCTATTTCTAGTCTCTGTGTTTAGCTAAGCCTACTGGCTGCAGGCAGTAGCTTTACATTTAAGCGTGATATGAGAGTGGGATCAATCCTTTCATCTAACTCTCGACAGTAAAGCAAATCCCACATGCACACAGGGCTGTAACGAGCACAAGCTCGGCCCTCCCTACACGCAATCTCATGAAAATCCCACATCAGAAATGGGCTTCACTTCAAGGATTTTGCAAAGGCAACCAGAGTGATATTCATTCATTCCACTCTAAACATGAAAACACTCGTGAAATCTAAAACCATTTGCCTTATTATATCAGAGACTGGCTGATATTTGTTAAAATATCGGCCCAGGTGCATTGTTTAAGGTTACCTCCTGCCATGGCACTCCCATGTCCATCCCCCCTGAGCAGGTGAGAGTGCTATCAGGGCAAGTTGGCCCGGGAGCTAAGCTATCCATTCTGTCTGACCACCTCTTGCCAGTTTTTATCTCCACCCCCTCCCAAGCCTCCCAGACGTGATAAACGAGGAGCAGAGGATGGAAAGATGGAGGAGGAAAGGACCGGTGTGTGTGTGTGTGTGTGGCTTCAGAATTTGCTCCACCAGCTTTTACCCACCTGCCTAGATAAGAGCGGCACTGTAAATTAACATGCGATAGGGGGGATGAGAGCATGGGCGGTGTGTGTCTGTGAATACGGGGATTCTGTACACTCATTCACACACATACACACACACACTACCTCTCTTTGCTTTGCCGCAGGTATCGCAGATAAAGATGTGTCATTGACTAATGGGATCTTATTTCCCATCAACCTTTGCTGTGTGGCAAATGGAAAGCGCATCCAGGCCCCTAAATCATCACATGAATAATGACAACACTGGGTAGCAGTTTTCATTTTGTCACACTATTTATCTGCAAAGAGCCGTATGCAAACTTTTTGTTTCTATCCACGCTTTTGTGTGTTTTTCTTTTTTTTAAATTGCAGCTAAAAATGAACACTGATCTTCTACAAACTGTTTAAAGTCGTGTTTGCACCTTGTTTAATTACATTGGAGGGCAGTGGGCTCCTAATTCACCCACCGCTAACACAGAGGCAGAATTACAAGGAGGAGGAAATTCATGGGTGCATTCCCTCCTTTTACTTACAATATAAGAATTACATCACCTTTCTGACACATAATAATAAAACAGCTCAATTCATACTCACTATTTTTGGTACTACTAGTTTCCCTGCAGTCATTTCCTGCCTGTGAGTTCCAAGAAACAGCATAAGAATCAAGGTGTTCAGCACGAACGCCATTATTCACTGGAACTTGTAAACTGACAACATAAACATTTACTTGGCATATATTTGTCAAACAATCAAGAACACCTCAGTGAGATTTTTACACAGCTGTGACAGTGCAACACATGACTGCTCATTACATCAGTTCATATCACATCAACACAGGCATGTACAGTAATGAAGGTAGGGTCCATGAGTATATAAGAATAGACATATTTAAGAGGGTGGACGTTAGGGGTGGGAATCACCAGAGGTCCCGCGATACGATATTATCACGATACTGCGAATATGCTGAGTATTGCGATAACATATATTGCGATTTATTACTTTTTTCCACTTCAAATTATGTCCCCGAAGGAAAACTGTGTCAACATGTTTTATCTAATAAGATAAAGTTTTCAGTCTGTTCATCTCACTTCAATCATTTTTATTGCAGTAAAATAGGATTGTCAAGCAGATAGACTGACCAACAATGTCATAAATGTTGCATGAACCTGACAAACTGAACCGTTTGTATTACAGTCTACATAGCCCAACCTAACTGATGCAAACGTGTCTATAACTTATATAAGTAGGATATAAGAGTTATATAACTCAGTATAACATGCAATGCGTGGACATGAAGGGCAGAGAGCCAGTTATGCGCCGCACTCCCTCCATGAGCCTGGCTACTGTTGGCAGATTTAACCCCGTTGTGAGGCCAGATTGAGCGGGTGAGGAATCCCGCTAACTGAACGGCAACGCCCACGTTAGAAACGTTGTCGGTTACAACCACCAGGTTTTTGTCGGCAATCCCCCATTCTTGTGCTGCATTTTGCAGGAGGTCTGTAATGTTTGCCCCGCTGTGACTTACGTGTACAGCAGTCACCAGTCCCCTGAGATATTGTGCTGTTATAGTCACATAGGAATCCACTGCGCTTAACGTCCACGCATCGCAAGTTAATGCAACTCTTTCTGCTGTACTCAAAGACTCCACAACGTTAAGCTTCACTTCTCTGTAGAGCTTGGGCACAGCTGTGTCGGTGAAAAAACGCCGCAACGGAGTCACATCCATGTGTCATATTCATGCGTCATATTCATGTCCTTCTTCCCTTCCTTGTTAAAAAATCCCAAATAAGTCCAGACTTAGATTTAAACGCGGACGGTGCATTTCTGATTTCTTTCTCCGATGTCTCTCTTTGTTTTGACCAACTTCCTACCAATCACGCTGACCCGGCACCTCTGCTGACCTCACCAGAAAACAACTCAGCACCATCTAGTGGACTGAAAAAGCAATTGATTTGATTTTTCTAGTAAAAAAACATGATAACATTATCAATTGTTGTAAAACTACCTGTGCCCAGGTGTGCTGTGTGTCAATTAGTCTGTTGTAATTTATTGCAACTGCACTAATCAGTATTTGTATATGACCACTGGATTAAATGAAGTGATGTCATGTGAGCAGTGGCCTGGCTGTTCATACAAAGCACATTTCTCTGCACAGATCAACAAGCCAATGTGCTCCTCTGCTGTTTTCTATGAAGCTAATCTCTCTATCGCTCTCTGCTCGTCTGCTTGCAAATCTGGAGGCAACAGGACTAGATTTTGTTATTAGAAGCGTTCCGGTTTCCATTTGTACGATATTACGATATTGTACGATAGTAGGGATATGTAAGATATAAACAGATGGGACGAGAGACCGAACAATCGGAATAGTAGGTGAGTCAGAGAAGTTATTTTACATGTTATTGTGAAAGTAAGACTACTTTGTTGAGGTCATGGAAATATTTTTTTCACTGTTTGACAACACAAACCCAAGTCAAAGTCCACTATTAGCTTTTTCCTGAGCTTTCAACCTCCTTGCGTTGTAACACTCAATGTTGTGAAACAGTCACGGTTAGCGTTTTATCACTAGTTAATGTT
>NW_022280129.1:606683-639686 GCF_004355925.1 Anarrhichthys ocellatus
AGTCACGGTTAGCGTTTTATCGCTAGTTAATGTTGTGAAACAGTCACAGTTAGCATTGTAGGGGTGCAATGAATCACAAACCTCATGGTTCGGATCGTACTGTGGTTTTTTAATCACGGTTCGGATCATTTTTCGCATCAGCAAAGAAAAAGGGGGTGGGGAGGGCTTTCCATTTATTAATTACAAGAACTTCAAGAACACTTAAAGCAAATAACTTTGGGCTATAGTCTTACATAAAAAACACAACATAATTATGATATATTTTTCAAAAAGATGAGAATATATCTACATTGTCTGGGGAAAGGGTAGCGACATCTTTGTGTCTGTGTGACTCTCAGGGGGGGGGCATGTCTGCAGCACAATACTTTAAATATCCCACTCCGCTGTGATGAGTGAGCTGTCAGTCTTTCCTCTTCATAGAGGCCTGGAACGATCTTCATACTGAAGTGGGTGCCTGAGGGGATTTCGTAGCACGGCTCAAGCACTTTAACCAGATTTTGAAATCTGTAATGACTTGTATTTTATTTGTGGGAATTACTGCCACCTAGTGTTAACTTAAAGTGTTATGGTTATTCGCCAGTGTGCTATATGTGTGGCACATGTAACAGGAAGTAACGTATTCCTTTTCCTGGTTTTGTCACAACATGGCTCTGTTGTACTGGAGTGATTGTGCAATAGAATCTTTATCCATCCTGCATTTTCTGGCCCTCTGAGTGGCAATGCCAGTGAGTATAATTAGGGCCCGAGCAATGTCGGGCCAGCGAAGGCCCTATTGAAATTGTACCCGTTTAGGTAAATGTACGCATGGTTGGAGGACTTGCCATGCATGAAAACTCACCAGATTTTGGGGACTTATCAGGCCTGGTGAATATAGCCATCTGAAAAAGAATACATCTTTCTGTGTAAAAAAATGGCTCTCTAGCGCCCCCTACAAGTCGGACCGGCGACGCCCCTCGGCCAGTATGTCCGATTTACTTGAAATTCAACAGATATGTTGAATTTTAACATGAACTAGATCAACATTTCAACATTAACTAGATCTAAAAAAAAGCCTCTCAAACCCCTAAGCTCCGTCTACTTAGATTTTCCGCCATCTTCAATTTAGTGAAAAACACATTTTTGCAAACTCCTACACGCTGGGTCCGATTTCTATATAATTTGCTGTGGATCATTAATGGACCTATATTATCTAAAGTTATCAAAAGCTTTTTTATATATCTTAGCATTTACAAGATGCGGACCAATGAACTTCTTAGGGGCGTGGCATAATATCAATACACATAACTTCTCAACCGTTTGTCCTAAATTCCCAAAACTTTGAGCATATGTGCACATCGCATCCCGTAATAAAATCTGAGAGTTAGTTTGCATTCGACCACTAGGGGGCGCTACAGTAAACCCGCAAAGTTGTGTTTTTTGTCACTTTTTGCATTTGTCAGCCTTGGCACTTTAACGAACTCCTCCTACAGATTTTATGCGATCAACTTCTGCTTTGGTCAGGATGCTCTTAAGACCTTTGTGATTAAAAGTTATCAAAATTGAGAGTTTTCGTTGAAGAACCTTTTGCGTCATTCGGCATGAAAAAGGAAGTTGTTATAACTCCAAGGCACATTATCCAATCCGCACAAAACTTATTTTGCATGATGCTACTTCAAGCTTGAACATACTTCAATAAAAAAAAAATCAATAATTCATAGCGCCGCCTACTGGCTAAAGGAAATGTCATATTTTATACTTTTAATTATTCCTCCTAGCCAGGTGACCTGATGAGTCTAAAATTTGGTAAGAATAGCCTTAAGACATTGATGATGCATCATCATGAATTTTGTGAGTTTTCGTTGAACGCTGTTGCCGTGGCGACGCATCGTTCGCCATGAAAAAGGAAGCTGATGGTTTAGTGGGTTGGGATGCTCAAAATCTCATGGAACTTTGTACATGTGTCACAGGTCATTGGAAGAAATAGTTTATATGATGTTTTTTATTGGCCGTTTTAAATTGCCTCTATAGCGCCCCCTACAATATTTCAAAAGAGCAGCCCGAGCGCTACGTTTTGGCTACATGTATGAAACTTGGTAGGCACATGTATCCTATGGAGACTTAAAAAAAAGTCTCTTGGGACCATACTCTAAACCCTACCGGAAGTTGGTCATTTTCAATTTTTGTATGAATTTATACAATATTTCGACGATGCAGCCCTCGCAGTACGTTTCACCTAGATATATAAAATTTTAGATGTATATCATTTGGTAAACAGATGTATCACATGTAGACTTACAAAAAAGCCCCCGGAGCTCTAAGCTCTAAACCCAACCGGAAGTCAGCCATTTTGAATTTAGTGAAAAAACACATCTTTGCGAACTCCTCCTACACGCTGGCTCCGATTTCTACGAACTTTGCTGTGGATCATAATTGGATCTAGATCATCAAAAGTTATCAAAAGCTTTTTGATATCTCTTTGCGTTTACAAGATATGGACCAATACACTTCTTAGGGGCGTGGCATAATATCAATACACATAACTTCTCAACCTTCTTAAGGTTCTTAATAATTCTTCTTAATAATTAGGTGGATGGGTTTACATTGGAGTTAGTTGAAAGCTTGGTGCGTCTCATACAGACTCAGTGACTGTGTTTGTATCAACACGTCGAATGCCACTGCCCAAGTGTAGTTATTTGACACTCTGGGAGTGACACAAGGCTGGACAGTGATATCAATGTGACTGTGATGAGCCGATATCAGCCCAGTTGATTTGGACTCCATGTTTTCAATATTCAAACAAACAACCAATGCTGTTGTATTTCTGTTGAGGAGTTTGGAAGGATAGAAAACCTGTAGACATGTCTTCAAAAGTCTGTTTTGTTGGAACACCTGGAGGATTTAAAAAAAACGACCTTTTTCTTTTGAACAAGTCTGTCTGTGTGTGACTGTAACAAATCATTGATGCAAAAGACTCACATATATAAACTGGTATATATAGCCCAGGCTGGGGCTAACCACAGCTTGTGTGCATGTCTTAATTGTACATGAAAGCAAAGGTGAGCAGTCAGCTGTCTGAGGTGATGCAGCAGCATCATATTGAATGGATGGATGCAGACGGACCGTGCTGTTACACTGACAGACAGACAGAGCTGATGAAAAACACTATTTGTTCTCGTTTCCTGTAGCACAACACAAGTAAGTAAATCAGTGTAACTGGATGTTGCAGGCTAACACGTTTGCATAACCATATTATGGCGATGTAGCTTGTTTTTTTCTGTGTCGTTGATCTTATTCGTAATGGTATCCTTGGTGTTTTTCTTGTCTTATTGTTATGTCCAGCCTCTCAGCTTTTATGCTGTTTGTGCTCTCCTCATTTATTGCCTTCTCTTTCTTATTCTCCTTCTCCTTCTTGTTCTGTCTCTTTCTCTCTCAGCCAGCTACATTCCATTAAACCTTCAAAGATAACTGATGACTGCCAGGCTACACTCCGTTGTTGTTTATATTTATTTCTCTTTTATTTATGATTGGTCTTCCCTCCGGATAGAGAACACATGCCATTCCTAACATAATGTTATATTTCCCGGTGTCTGTCCTCAATGAAACCCCCCCACCCCAAAAAAAGAAAAAGTCATTCGTTAAAAGCCCAATGCTACCTAGAGGGCAAAAAGATGCTGCCCTAGTTGCCAAGCCTGCTCCATACCATTTTTAATAATCTGGCTTGCTGACAGGGGCGGGCCCCTCCACCTTTTTTGTGTTTTCTTTCTTTTTTTGCAAAAGCAACCCCCCCCCCCATCCCCCCTACCTTGCTTTTATGAAAAAGTAACACTCATGAAATTGAAAAAAGCCACAGCTGACTTTCAGGGCCATTTCTCATGTAATGCATTTCAATTGGGTTTTTTAAGATAGATTGCCGAGGTCACAGCGTGCTCTAAACATATCTCATAACCCAGATTGTACAGCCACGTCCCCATGTCTCCGATCTGTTTTGCAAAGCCGAGGCGGTGAGGGATATGGAAGGCAGTGTGTGTGTAGCATCAGTGGCCGGCAATGCTGCATTGCATGACCTTCTTTGATTGACGCCCTTTCTCCAGCTGTGAGAGGGGACTGGGAATTCACAACCCCCATAGCGTGGCTCAGATGGAGACAGAGACTGCATCATCAACCCTTCTTCTTGATGTCCTCGCTCTCTCCTCTCAGCAAGGACGTGCACTCCACTCTGCTGTCTGTTTTCACACAAAGCACTGCTTATGTCGCCTCAGATCTGTCAGTCCCTCAGGGGGGATCACAGGCCGCCTTGCCTGTCTTACAGCTCTCTCTGCGGGGTCGTGGCGGCATCGCCAGCCCCCGAGTACCTCCTGCTTTACATTTGTCTCCTGAAGCAGCAGAGCTGTCCCAGGAGACACTTGAAGGTGGTTGAAAAGAATGGAGTTCTCAGAGGTTTCTGTCAGGACACATGTTTTTCAGATGAGAGACTTCTATGACATTTTCTGTGGGCAGAGGTCTGCTTCAGATTTTTTTTATTTTTCCATATACTTCAGTGTAGTCTGTCAGTGCTGAGCCTGTGACATATGTCATTAACATGCCTGCTGTAGTGCTGCAGTCACATTATTCAACGTATTATTGGCACATGATTTTCATGCAAAGTGGAAGCTGATAAAAGGAAAGACAAACTTTCTGTGGCTCTTTAAACTTGATCAACTGCTAATTAAGATAACTACTTAGTGACATTCACCAAGTAAGTACCAGGCCTCTGAGTGTCCTATACCTAAATACTTATATTTCTACATGTGGATCCATGCAAAACAGTGTTGTTGGATATTTTGAGCTATAATGGGAGATATGTCACAGGAACCATGTGCTATTCACATATGAAACATTTAAGTAAGCCAGTCACTTGAAGAAAGCCTGAGAGATGAGGAAAAAAGCCCTTTAAGTTAAACGCGTTCACTAAAATGATGTTGGTGTTCATAATTTAGGGTTGATGTTTCACATTTGTTTTACCGGATAATGTCTGGTTGTATTTTTGATGTTTTATCTGATATAGTGTCATCTCATGTGGGATGGCCCACAAGTTTAGCATGATCAGCTGTTTCTTCAGCCGGTTTCAGCTTCTGGACTGTGAGGATGCGTTTTGTTTTCTGTTTCGTATTATTGCAAATTCAATACTTGTTGGTTTTGATTCTCTTTTTTATATTGCTGTGAAAACATCTTCTTCAAACAACTGTATTTATCCGCCAAAAAACCACATTTCACAAGATTACATTTGAACACGTCACAATAACGCAATCATTTACCTTTGCCCAATACTCAATTGTACTGAACAGAGCATGAACACCGCATAATGTAACTCACTGGAGTCTCAGTATATTAGCTGTTAGCTCCAGTGCTGCCAAAGTTACTAGCTCTCCTCCTGCTGTTTTCAACATGGATTTGTTCTTAACAATCCAGCATTATCATCACAAGTAGCATCGCTTTCTGTAATGTGTAAGGAAATAACTCTTTCTTTTGGTGAATGTGGGCTGATAGAATATCTTATTAGCTATGAATACCGGTCTCTCTTGTTATCCCCTACCCTCTACGATACATATCACATTAAGGCTGAATATTCAAAAAGCGTTTCTTGTTAGTTGTCTGATATCAAATGAACTGAGAAATGGCTATAAGATATTCTCTATCTGTGGCTTTCCCCATTACTTGATGAGAAAGAGAACTGCTGACTTCCCTTGGGTGGAAGTACTCTCTTTACTTTGATGAGAAACAAAGGAAAGAAGAACTGTACTTTCTGTTTTGGTGAGAAATGGTGAAAATGTTGCTTTTCTCCGGATAGATGCACTCCCTCTACTTAGATGAGAAATAGTGGAGAAGTTGACTTTCTTTTGGATGAAGTGTTCCCTCCAATCTTACAAGAAATTGATTTTCGTTTTCAATCTCCATTCATAACAAAAGTATCAACTTATTAAAAATATGGAGTCCATTTTCATTTGAACTGCATGTGAGCTAGTACTGAGACCTTTCATCTTGTTATATATTCTGCTCCCAAAGATGAAGAATGAACATCCATGCTCCAGAGGCACTGCATCTCCACAGAACGTCTACCAGAGGTAGCCAACACGGTGCCTGCGGGCACCCTGTCGCCCGCAGGGACCACGTGAGTCGCCCGCAAGACATGTTCTAAAAATAGCACTAGTCATTATGGAGCTCCGTCTAAAATTGTAGTTGCTGTTCTTTTTTTAATCAAAAACGCTTGCAGAGAGTTAAGAGAGTTGGGTACCCGGAGGCGCACGGCGGACAGCCAGGACGAGGCTGCCGCACCGCACTAGGTTTTCAGGTTCTGAATGGCGGGCACATCCCGTTGGCGCCAGCCGCGCGCCGCGAGCGCACCCCGTCGTCAGGTCCGTAAATCCTCAGAACAGGCCGCGGGGCAACAACTCAGGGGTGGCGGGGGTAGAGGCGAGGCAACACAATCCGACCGAAAAGGCCCAGACTAGAGATTTGAACGCGGGCGCCCGAAGACGCTCGCGTGCCTCGGAGGGTTGGATCCCCCGCTCGGCTATAGACGAGACTGTTTACTAGTTTCTTCGTGGAGACAAAGGTACCATTAGAAAAGCTGGTGTCGGTGACAACAGACGGGGCTCCGGCGATGACGGGCCGGCATGCAGGCTTCATTGCGCAATGTAAAGGTGACCCAGACTTCGCAAAATGTCTACATTACCACTGCATCATTCACCAGCAGGCACTATGTGCAAAAGTAACCGGCTTTGATCATGTGATGATACAAAAATATCACAGATGTGAAACCTCTGACTTTCAAATGTTGAAACAGATTAACAGAAATAAAAGTTGCATGTTTAAATATGTATGTGTAGCTATACCATCATAGTTGTGGAAATCATTATTAATAATTATTGTGAGGAATAATTAACTGACATGTGATCAAACAGTCTCTTCACATATATTATTATTATTATTAAGGTGATCTGTGCAACTTTGTTATTCAGGAAGTTTGTATCAAATAAGTAGCCCTTCTTACTACTCAGTACCCTTGAAGTAGCTCTCAGTTTAAAAAAGGTTGGTGACCCCTGGTCTACACAGTCCTCTTTGTACATGAACATGAAGAAAGGTATTTCTGGAGGGCTGTTAGCTTAGTGCTCATGTATTTAAATATTACATTCAGTGGGTACAACTTACTCCATTTGACCTCAGCTCCATCAAGGCTTCCATCCTCTGTGCCCAAATTAGGCTTTGAAATGACAAAACCTGTGGACAATGGGTAAGTTTTCTGACAAAATGAAGTCCATATGGATTGTCTTTTCCTACATTCAGTTGACTGTTTCCTGCCCACTATCTTGGCCTAGACAGGCAGTTTGTAAAGTGTGAAGGGTCAGGGCCACAGGGTGTACCTTAAGTGACTGATCTTCCTCATCACCTTCAGTCTCGCCATAGGAAACCTCAGGGCTGGAATAGTTGGAGTGAAGAAGAGTTAGACAGCAGAGTGAAATGAAGTCGGGCCAGTGTTCATCCGTCCCCCTTCCTCCCCTTATGATGCCACTCAATGTTCGAGCAATTTCTGCCTCCCAGGAATTCATTTATATGTAAAACACAAAAGCCCAGACTACAGCGCTGACAAACATTATAAGCAGCCTCGGAAGTCCCACAGGTTTTATGTAATTGACCAGTGTATTGAAAACTTTGAACTTGGCAACATGAGAGCCAGTCTGTGATATGATTGGAGTTAACAAGGCAGCACTGTTCTCCCCCCTGGGTTTGCTTGTCAAGCTAGCGTTATAAGCTTCAAAACGAGATGTTCTGTACAAAACAAGAGCCAGGACCATCTTTTATCAAAAACAAATGCCCCCCTCCCCAAACTCAAACTTGTTTATTCACAAATTAACCATTTGGACCTCTGACTAAAACTGACAGAATTTCTCACACAAAATATTCTCTGAAGCTTAAAAAACAGTTGCACTTTCAGGGAACTGTCTCTGCTCTCTTTTTCCATCATATACTGTCTCAATCTCTCACCTTTTCCCCTCTCATCTCTTCACACTCCTGTTTACAAGACTCTTTGATGTTACCCTCACAATCTTGAGGATAATAATATTACAAAACACTTCCTGATCCTGACACCTTTTTGCCAAAAAGACGTTGGTTAAATTGTAATCCAGACCTACAAAAACACCATATTGCCAGCCTCAGCTGAATAAGTAGACCAGTAACTGAAATAGACTGGCCAACCAGATCTTAAAAGACAGTACACACCTATCCTATCAGTATCATATCCTTATGCCCCATTCATTTTGTTCATGTACAACTAGTGTGTTAGCATTGTACACCCAATGCCAACACACAGAGCTAATGAAGGTAGGGCTGTTCAATGTCAACATGTTTTAAGCTGTTAACACATTCATATGCAGTATATATAGATATTCAATATGAATAGAATATATCAATATTTGGTTGGCCCTGCCAATAAAAACTCTTATTAAATTTAGGTTAGACATCCTCTCCTGGTTATGGCAAAAGCATGACCCGCCCTACTCTGGCTCTTTTTGGTTTACCCTGATATTCTACCCTTAAACCAATCTCACTCCTCATGCCTAAACTTTACCAACCCAACCAACAAAGGCAATGAGTGCTAGCCAATCAGAGGCAGAGTAGGGCGGGTCATGCCTTTGCCATAACAGGATTCGTAATTTAGCTACCTGGTTTGGGAAATTTTTCGCTGCTGCCCCATTTGATGATGTCATACCAAAGAGGTTTAGGAAGTCTGGCCTAAGAGGGCAAAACCTGATTACACAAACGCTTAAACATTGCCCTCCAAAAGGACCCCTTATTTCTGACGCCCATATCGGGAGGACTGCATCGTCCTTCAGTGCCTTCCTGTTGACCGCTGATTTGCCACTTCTGTCATTAAGGCACACATTCTACTTTGTATGGTGCAGATAGAGGTCATAGTCAAAAGAGAAGAGTGTTGGCTGTTGGTAGGAAACGGGAAACAGAAATGATCCCGTCACAAGCTGTTTGGAACCATCCATCTACTCCAACATCCTCCCTAAAAGGTTTTTTGGCATCAGTAATGTTACGCTACTTCCACCTTTGTTCCTGGCAGACAAGAGTCATAATTCATACAGCTGCAAGGTAAACATAAGTTTTGTTTAGGCAAACAAATAACAAATTCTGCTGTTACCTACATGAGGACAGTTTGGTTACATGAACAGTGCAACTTGCTACTCCTCTCTGCAGGTTGTATACGGTATGTCTCTGAGTGGTGAAGAGGTAAACTACAGTGATATCTCAAGATAGAAAATAAAAACTGAAATCTGCATTAGTATCCCAGGTACTTATGATTCAACCAAGATCATTTCTATTGAAATGACAAATGAATACGTTGGTTAATTTGTTGGCTATGGAAATAATATGTATTGAAAAATGTGAGCAGATGTTTAATATGTTCTGAAGCAAAAGTGCATTCTGTCCTCCAAAGACTACGTTACTCACACTGAGTGGTGGCGTTTGTAATTTATTAGACAGAGGGTTGAACACATGTTGTCTTTGACCAGACATTTTATATTTTAACTTCTAAACCATCATTTGAAATTCATGTCGTCTTCCATTTTAAAGAGTGAGGATTTGGCCAGTTTTCAAAGACATGATGGATGGCGGCTTTCCTGCTTGAGAAGTCATTCTCTGTGATAGATAATAGAATCTTGTAACATCAAAGAATGAATGCATGTACATTTAGTTTTCAGGTGGGTTGTTAGTTTTAAATCAGCTCGTCCTCCCCTCCCTCAGAAACCACTTAGAACATCTATAATAATGATGCATTAAGGTGTCAGCAGTGCAGACTGCCATATTCATCACTGCAGCCTGTTCATGGAGAGAGTCTGTCTCCTGTGCTTACCTTCCCACATATTAATGCTTTTTTGAGTACATTACACTACATCACATCTGTGTGTGATGATGATATCACACACATACAAACACACACCCTCACACACACTGCGTCGATTTCATCCACCTTTGTTGCCAGTTTTTTTATGCTCTTTTGTAATGGATGTAGCTCGGTAGCTAGCAACCTGTGTAACTAGCAACCCTTAACCCTACAAAGCTCTCGATTGTTTCTCCAGCGCTGAACTAGCCACATCAGTGACTCAGACATCTGGAACCAGGCAAACCAACCAGTGTTGGTTGGTTTGTTACTTTTTTGGTCCATACTAAAATATCTTGACGACTGGATGGATTGGTGTGAATTTTGGCACAGAAATGAATGATTCCTGCATTATGAATCCTAGTGACTGAAAGTCATCACTTATCTGGGGAAATATTTCCAACATAGCCATCTACTTGATGGATGTGTGATCTTTGGTACAGACAGTCATGCCACTAACGTTGGTGCTCTGCTGACTTTTCACTGGTGCCACCAGTCAGCGAGCAATGTGTGAACAAGATGGTGGCAGAAGACTCAACAAAAGCATCTTCTGTTACTGTTGCCAGTTACTGTTAGCATTGTACCAGTTGCCAGCTAATGCTACAGTGAACTAGCTAGCTTGGTTAGCAAGCTGCATCCATAATTCAGGTTAGCTGTGGTATTCATTTGGATGCAAATTTTGGCTAGTGAAATATTACTTTAAAAAAATGTACTCACCATAAAAAAAGAACAGCAGACTCCTTTGAAATTTAACTTCTGATCCTAAACATTACTGCAAACGGTTACTGTTCATTAATACTGGGGCACAATAATTACAGCTAAATTCCACAATACAGAACAAGGTATTTGGCATACATCAATAATTGTAAAAAAAAAGAAGAGCAGTGATCTCAACATTATCATTAAATAATATTTTCCGTCTTCCCACGATTGTTCCACCCCTCTGAATGTATTCAGTGACCAGAATGCATTAAAGTAACACAGGAAGGCTGTGATTGGTGAGCTGGCCGGATCACTTCCATTTCACTGTTTTATTTTTCTTCAGTGTCTTTGAGGTGCTTTTGATTGTCCGGCACTAAAGGATGTGTTCTAGACATGACACCCTCCTGTTCACGCTGGGCGGACGGAGCATAGAGGAGGTATTTTTAACCAAGACCTTGACCCGCCCATCAGACTTCCTCCAGCTCTGATTACAGGTTGCAGCTCAGTCCACAACAGGCCTCAGACTGGCTGGGTGATGATGTCTTTTGACCTGATGTGAAGATGTAAAGGCGGGAAAGTGGACCCTGCTTGCCTCGGGAGCGACAGGGGGTTCCCCGCTCCTCTCCAAAGTGTTTTTCTGAGCAGAACATAAATCACTTGTTTGGTATTGAGATGGCTTGCCTCCGGGCTCAACAGTGTCTCTACGTCTCGCTCTCAGGCTTTTGAACTCCAAGAAGAGAGAGGCGCTGTTACAGGCCCCCTGAGGCTGATCGCTGAGAGGGAGGCAGTCTTCCTCCTCCTCCCAGGGCACCATTTACCTAACTCTTTCGCCATCTCTTTGGCTGTCTTTTCCCACAAACCATTGCTTCAAATTATAGCTTTTCCTGCCTCCTGTTATTGATAATTTTCAATATCCTGCTAGATCATAGGAATCACTAGGAGGTGAGAGCTGAGAGATAGAGTGCTCCAATATTTGACAGACTTGTTATGGTGCCAGTGGGGATTATTTATATGCAAGGCTACTCGGCTCAAAGACATCCCAAAGACAAACAGGAACACAAAGCAGTGACTCCTACCTCACAACATGATAGAGCTCACTATAGTAGGAGTCGAACCTGAGTCACATAAATGTCTGCCTGTGGCTGGATTAATGAGCAGCACAGCACAGGGATTGAAGACTGTTACATTTATGAAACAATTCCTTCCTTCCTCTTCAACTCATGCCTTGACTGTGTGTGCTCAACACCGAACCGAGCTGACTTATGAAGTTATTTCAACAAAAAATGGATCACTTTTAGTGCTTTGCTCCTGTCATCTTTTTGATCATGTTGCATTTGTAAGAACTTTACAAAATGGGCCTTGATAGAAGGGCGTGTCGACAGGAGGTAGACATTGGGGCGACTGTGGCGCAGTGATAGAGAGTCGTCCTTCAATCAGAGGATCGACTGTTCGATCCCCAGCTCCATTAGTCCATGTCAATCAGAATCAGAATCAGCTTTATTCACCATGTATGCGTACGCATACAAGGCATTTTACTCTCAACATACACAGAATATACAAAAAAAACAAACAAGGACAACAAAGTAGAACAGAGGTAAGCATAGATATTTAACTACTATGTACAATATAAATATACATATATATATATATATATATATATATATATACAAAAGTATGTGAACATAAAGAACAACAACAATGGCAATGGAATGGAAGTAATAGTGCAGTATGACTGATTAAGTGTTCATCAGAGTGATGGCCAGTGGAAAGAAGCTGTTCCTGTGTCTGGTGGTTTTGGCGTACAGAGCCCTGTAGTGCCAGAGGGGAGGAGTTGGAACAGCTTGTGTCCAGGGTGTGAGGGGTCTGCAGAGATCTTTCCAGCCCGTTTCCTGACTCTGGAGGTGAACAAGTCCAGGATGGAGGACAGGCTGGAAACAATGATCCTCTCTGCAGACCTGACAATCCGTTGTTGTCTGTTTCTGTCCTGTTTGGTGGCTGATCCAAACCACACAGTGATAGAGGAGCAGAGAACAGACTGGATGATGAGTAGAACAGAATCAGCAGCTCCTGAGGCAGATTGAACTTCTTGAGCTGGAGCAGGAAGTACAACCTCCACTGGGCCTTTTTCCTGATGGTGTTGATGTTGGGGGCCCACTTCAGGTCCTGGGAGATTGTGGATCCCAGAAACCTGAAGGTCTCCACAGCAGACACAGTGCTGTTGAGTATGGTGAGGGGGGGCAGTGTTGGGGGGCTCCTCCTGAAGTCCACTGTCATCTCCACAGTTTTGAGCTTGTTCAGCTCCAGGTTGTTCTGATCACACCAGAGGACCAACTGCTCAGCTCCAAGTGTCTCATCCAATGTGTCCTTTGACAAGACACTTAACCCAGTACGTGTATGAATGTTAGATAGTCCTCATGGGCAGGTGGCACCTTGCATGGTAGCCCCTGCCATCAGTATGTATGGGTGTGGATGATGACATGCAGTGTTAAAGCGCTTTGAGATGACGGAAAACTAGAAAAGCACTTGAATAAAGAGCTACTCAGTTCTACAGGAACACTGCTATTCCTTCATGTCATTGTCTTCTGTCTGGATCTCCAGGTGATGTGGTGCTTCACTTTTACACTGTGATCTGTAGCTTTAGCTTCTGTCTTTTTACTGCTGAACCAGTTTGATATTCTGGATATATCACAAACACATACTGTCTGCATCTCTCTGAAATCCCTTTTTTTTTTTTTTTAAAGTTAGATAACATTTCTTCATAGAAATGCAGTTAGTGACCGTGTGGGCTCCGTGGTCACTTTGACAGCTTGACAGAGCAGCAGGGGGTGGGGCTTAATGAAGGGTCACAGATGTAAGAAGGACCTGGTGTGAAATGTGCACCAGGTAAAGAGGTGCTGGTTGTGGAATATACTACGAAAACACAAACTATTTCTTATTTGTCATGTAACCTCTCCATGTAACAACCCCGGTAGCCATGTGTCTTGGCCCAGCAGTCTCCCAAATCTGGCACGCTTGGCTCTCAGCTACATACATTATCACAAATTTTGATTGTTAGGCCAATTGTAATTATCATTTGGGCCTAATCGCTAATTTGACCGAGTGGGAGTCAGTACTTTTCAGTTTGGGCCAGTTGTTGTTTAATGATGCTTGAACATCACATCAAAGGAAAACAAAAAGGGAAAATAAAATGGTGTGCCATGGCCCATGACTGAGAATTATTTTATAATCCGGTTCATCAGGTTTCAGTGCTAAGTCACCATCTTATTTCAAGTATGTATGTGTTTTATACCTGTACCCCAGGTGTAAAACACAACGAGCAGACAAATATGGGCCCGTCTTCATCTTTGTATGCCACATAAACCTGTTGTGGTCATTAATCTGCTGATATAACGGCCTACACGTCAGGCTTTCAGATTGGGATATTGACTGCAGGGATTGTTTCCCATTCACAAGAGTTCCCACAAGAGCATTCGTGAGGTCCAACACTCTTTTTGGGTGATAAGGTCTGGCTTGCTTTCCCTTTCAACCCAAAGGCGAGTTCTTCCCCTCTGAAAAAGTTTTGGCTTTGTGCAGTCCAAGTAAAGGGCAGAACGGGGCCTTTTGAATGCTGTTGTATTTAGATTTGACTTGGTCTGAACTGAAGGGTCCAAACCATGAAAATGAAATTGTCTCTCAGCTAATTATTACCTCCATAAAGGCCCCATTTTTATGGTGATTTTTTTCAAAACTTTGACATTTATTTATTTATATTTGGTTCAAATAAGCCTCTTAATGTACTTATTTAACTAGCCATCTGCAGACACCCTGTAGCAGTAGTGATGTGTCCCATCTGTGCACAGTTGGTACCACAGCTAGCCATCGTCAAGCAGATATTGACCAATCGACAGCAGTGCGATGATGTTGTTACTGGCAGTCTGAATCCTCCGCCTGCACTGTCTGTCCTCAAGTCTTGGCAGACGCTCCTGTAGTTGTGTTTGCATGCTGGATGCCTCCCTCTCTTATAAATATGGAGAAAGTGGTGCAGTGGGCCAAATGCTAAATGAGCAGTGACACATACACAATAGGTTTGTGTTGGCAGGGTGAAAGCTCAGGGCAGGACACAACGTGATGACTGCTTCGCAAGTAATATGTCTAGCCCACTCTCAATCCTGAGAGAAGGCAGGAGGGTTAAAGCTTGATGTAGAAAGGAAACCAATAAGTGAGTAAATGAGAAAATGATGTCTCCGTTTTATGTACACCTATTGATGGTGCTTGTGTCTTTTTGCAACCAACATGGATCAACAGTTTCTCTTAGATCACTTGACGTTCTGAATGGCTTGTAGTCTTGATTTCCCCTTAATGGTTTTATTTTGTTGAAAAAGAAACAACCACAGGCAACGTTATGGTACATTACCGCTACCAACTGGAATGGAGTGTGGATCAGGAAATGAGCATGTGTGGAGCGCCAGGGAGACGCAGACACTCAATTGTAAAATGAATCTAACTTGTTGCAGACGAGTCCGTGTGTCCGAGGCTTTATGCATAGACGGGTCTTAAGACAGGCTGCTACGACAGCTCCTAAAGACTCAGATGATGAATAAGAAAACTTCTAAATTTACTCTTAAAATATAGGTGTTTTTCTCAATAATTCATTTCTACTGATGCACTTTCTGGTAGAGGGATTGGAAAAAACTGTTTCAATAACAATACATTAATGCTCAAACAGGGTCATATGTAAGCCAAAAGGAAATGCTAAAAGGATTTTGCATATAAAAGTTAGTTTACCCTTCCTTGGTATTACTGCTCAGTCTATTGACACAGTTGTATAATGTCTTCTGTGACTCTGTCGGACAAATTCATCCCACAGTAGAACTTGCGGGTGTAGAGTTTGAATGATTACAGAAGATAATATCTAGTTGTAAAATGGGAAATGTAGTATTCAGCGTTGTGGGAGCTGGTTCTAGATACTAGAGGTGTTTCCCCAACTTTATTGAAGTGCTATAATAAATCATTGGAGTGGCTCTTGAAATGATAGCTGCCTCATTCAGGAGCTGACCAACAGTAGATGGGCACTTGAGAAAGAAGAAAGAACAGACAGAATATTGTTCATGTCTTTATGGCTGTAGTTGTTGTAGTGTTGTAGTGTTATTTACGTGGGCTGAGGTATTTTGATGGAATGACATCAAAACTAATTCATTTCTAATCAGCCACTGTTTGGCAGATCATTTCTAATCAATTATATGACACTGAAATAAAATCCTGTTTAAGGGCCCTGAGTAGCATCGTCTTTTGTCCACTTTATGTCATCACTGTCCCATTTCATGCAGCCATCATGAGCGCAAACACGGCAGTGTTTGAACTGATTCTAATTGCTCTCACTGCTACATTCACAAGCGCAATCGCCTATGTTGACTTTAATTAATTCTCCACGTTTGGGAGAATGTGTTGTTCCAGTTGAGCTGTTTCTGCAATAAATTCACCAAACAAACTATAGCAGCCTTCTTGACAACTGTTCACTCCGCAAGTAGATGGAAAAGCGATGTGCACAGAGCTCTTTATGTGAGGATTAGTAAGCTGGAGAAAGAGCTAGACAAGTGATGTTGGCAGTGTTGATCTTGGCGAGGAAAAAGAGCACAGAAGTGCTCTTGGCATGCAGGGAGGCAGTGTTTCTAGACACTGCAAACTAAGTAAACACATGTGCATATGAACACAGTTTCAATAAACATGTAGACACGCATAATGTGTTTTCATTTCAACATTTGCTGTGTGCCTAAATGCATCATGCCTCCATATCACCATGACAACGAGTGGTTTGACCAGTTTTCTGAGAGTTGTTCTCATTGTTTTCACTGAGCAATTACACATCACACAAGTCCATTTCCCAGTGTTATTGACTTCAGGCTGCATCCTGGTTATCTCTTGACAATTTACTCTCTATTTATCACCTTTACTGCGGCTGTGTTTATGTAATCTCAATACATTTGATAATAATAATTAGTTTGTCCGGTTCATTATCAGCCTAGACCTGAACAGGATATCAAGGAATTCAAGTCAAAAGGCTGAAGTGCAATTGTTTTATTATACATTATTTTTTTCCACATTGTCATTTCTTAAAGTTACAATAAGTACATTTCATTTTGTGTTGATTTTGGCGGTCCTTGTGGACAAAAGTGGTAGTGTTTCAGAGAACCAAATTCCCTTTAGAAAAGCTGTCCTTCTGACAGTCTGCTCCGCTCAGTCCTGGTTCTCCCGTGCTTGCCTTCCCTCTAAGGCAGGGGTCACTAATAGGCGGACCGCAGTCCGGATCCGGACCCAGACGACCCCTAAAACTGATAGATAATTGAGAAATATTTTCTAAAGTTTTTCTATCCTTTACGACTCGTTCCGCAGTCCAGGAGACACACCGACCAGTTACATGCATGAGGATTATTAAAAGCGGTAATGTGAAGAGCCACTAAAGAGACAAAGCACTAATCTGTTGAGCAAACGTACCCACTCACATCCACAATGAAGTCAGAGATATTAAATGATCTAAGAGCCCAATATGATCAGAATCCTAACTCATGACTTCACTGTCCAACAATGATGTTACCAGAGAGGATAGAGCTGAAACAAGTGGTTTAATACAGTGTTTTTCAACCTTTCCTGAGCCGCGGCACATTTTTTACATTAAAAAGATCCCGCGGCACACCAACAACCAAAAACGTTACAAAATGACACCTTTTAGCATAATACAGCATATATACCAGGGATGTCAAACTCAATCACAGAGAGGGCCAAAATAACAAATTGTGACTACGTTGAGGGACAAACAGTCACCATGTAATAAACAGGATAGAAGGGATATTGGACAAAGTGCAAAAATAATACATGTTGAGGTAGGCTACATTATTTTATGCATAGGTACCAGAGCCAGATGTTTGGCATCTTTTCTTGGCTGCCAGTTCATTAATATCTGGGGTTGGGTTCTGTGGAAACCCTCAAGATGGAGTGAAGGTGTGCATCAGTGAGACTCCTGTGTGGGTTTTTGTGTATCTTCATCACAGAGAACAGCTGCTGACACAGGTATGTGCTTCCAAACATGCAGAGCGTTTGAGCAGCATGTAGGCGGAGTTAAGGCATCGTTTCGGGGTGAAGCTTGTAAACTGTGCAGCGCCCTCAGAGTCACACTTTGCCTTGAGTGTCATTACACTGGAGGTCTATCAGCTCCACAGGTGCTCTTTCCAACTCAACTGCAAACGGATTGCTGAGCAGTTCAGATTTACATTTCTGAGCTGCAAAGTCGGTAAATCGCAGAGTGAACTCTGTGCCAAGTGCACCCAGTTTATCAGCAAAATGCGCAGTCGGGAACACAGCGGTGGAGACCTTTACTGCATCACACATGTCTGTGATGATCACACGTCCCCGTCCCTGAAGCTGGAGGTTTAGCGCAGTGAGATGCTTCGTTATGTTGCACATAAAGTCAGCTCACATCGCCACTTCTCGTCCCGGAGCTCTGTGGTGTGGCGGGCCAGTTATGATAAATATATGATATTTTCTGGCGGGCCGTTGTACCGAGGGCCGGATACATGCTGACAATTTAATGACAAGTCTCTAAATGTGTTGATCCTTATAGGCTTTTCATCTGGGTTATGTTGTCCAGGGCCCAGTTCAGAGTCTGCATTTTTCCTTTTCAAATATTTCACCATCGCTGTTCGTCTTGTCACCGCAACTTCTCCCGCGCGTCATTTCATTCTACTGTCTTACATGAACACGTCATTACTTCGCTACCTACTGCCACCCACTGGCATGGAAGAGCATGTATTACTTAGCCAGCCACTATATTGCAGCTCAGACGCTCAACAATGGCAAAGCATTTGCAACAACTAAATATTTTTTTGGACTCATTAAGTGAAATTGGACATTTTCCCACGGCACACCTGACGATCTCTCACGGCACACTGGTTGAAAATCACTGGTTTAATAACACAGAGAAAGTCCATGAACACACTCTTATTAGAAAATGATATTATATTATATGTTTTTTTGGTTGACATCACTTCACCCTGAATGAACTGAATATAAAGCTGCAGGGCAATTCAGTGAAATTCATTTCTCTAAAATGTAGTACTTTATTTTAAGATGCACATTTTTCAAAAGCTTTCTGTCATTTATTCTTAAATGCAAAACTTATTTTACTTAAAAGGAGAAAAGAGCATTGAATTTTCATTGAAAACCCCTTCTCTACCGGGTCCAGCAATACGGCCTGGGTCTCCAGCAGCATGGTGTCGGTCTTGGCTTTTAGAGAGTGAGTCGCACAAAGCCCCACTTTCAATCTTGTGCTTATAAGTGTAGCACCCCGTTGCCACAGAGACCCGGTTCAAAACACCGTAAAGGCATATACACACAGGAAGCAGGGTTATGAAAATATAACTCTTTTATTGGTACAAATCTAACTGTGTGGAGCAACCAGTGACAGCGGGTTTAGCGGGCAGGAGGAGTTCACAGACCAGGCGCTCAGATCGGCCTCACAAACACCTAAAAGCAACAGAAACAAAACAAAAGACCAACGCAGCGTCCCACTAACTAGAAAAGAAATGAAAACGAAAACATAAGTAATCACAAACAACTGCCAATAAACAGAAAATAAACCCAAAAGATTCTACTTCAACCCACCTGTTCAGCAACCCAGCCAACCCCACCTGGATTCCCCCCAGCTACCATTGGGTGCACTGCTCAGGAAGCTCTAAAAAACACGAATACAACATTACATCTTTCTTGATTGTACCCAATTTCCCCAGCACACGAAATACATAATGAAAGACCCTTCCACTCTAAATATCTATACCTCAATCAGCCATCCCCCAATCACACGCTGTCCCCTCCGTAACTGATGCCTCCCAGACACTGCGCTACCGACGCACCTTCTCATGCGGCCTCACCCTATGTCTCCGCTTGTTGCGGGAGAGCAAGTAGTTGGACTCGGCACCCCCGCTCGTGACACCGGAGAGAACGACAAAGCCCGCGATTTGCCAGCAGGTGCATCTTTTCAGCTAATCAGGGCCCGTGCACCTCATTACCGGTCCGGCGGACCCAATAGTTTCACCCTGTCAGTTCCACTTGGTTACATCAGTTTCTTTGAAATAAGTTATTCAACATACAAATGCATAAAATAATGACTAGTAGTTTAAGAAATCTTAGTCTAGTTCAGTGGTTCTCAAACTTTTTCTGTCGCGCCCCACTTTGGAGGAAGAAAAATGTTCATGCCCCACCGCCCCAACAAAATTGTAACAAAATGGTCCATGTTGAATTTTTATTGAAATAACATTTTGTGACTCCTCCATCTGTGCTTTTTCAAATAATAGAATAAAGAAAATTGCAATCACTTTTAAGTAAACCAGATTGCTCCATCAGACAAAAACTAATAAAATGTGTAATCACTTTGTTAGAACAATGCAAATAAAGTTATATCTGTGCAAAAAATAACTACAATTTGGCAAAAAATTGCTTATTACAATTGGCTGATATGAGATGCTAAGTCATTATTTTGAGATAGTATCTCATTATAATGACTTACAGGATCTGTAGTTTTTCCTCACAGTGGCGGAAACGGGCTTCCATACATTTTGCCATGTATTTATTAATTACTTAAAAAAAAAGAAAAAAAAAAAAAAAAAAAGGATTCTGCATTTCCCCCTGCGCCCCACCTGTAATACCGCCGCGCCCCACTAGAGGGGCGCGCCACACAGTTTCAGAACCACTGGTCTAGTGGTTGATGCACAGGTTTGCACCCTGCATTATGCACCCCTGGAGAGGTGGTGTGTAATGTGTGGAGACATCAGCCGTTTTAAAGAAATAAAGTAAAGTTTGTTTACGTTATTTAAGGTGATAAATTCAAATGAGCCAATGTTGGCTTTTGGTTACACATGGGACACATGTACAGTACCCTGGGTGAAAGTCCTGTGTTGACCCATTCTCCTCCCTTCATGGACTTCTGTGGACTATGTTTAGGAATGTATTTGTGATATGTCAAAAACAAATTAAAAAAAAGAAATTTCCCTGGAAACGTAATTGTTTCATTGTAAAAGAACGCAGTAGTATTTTATTTAGAGCAGAGGTAGCAACACGGTGCCTGCAGGCACCTGGTCGCCCGCGGGGACCACGTGAGTCGCCCGCAAGGCATGTTTTTAAAATAGCACTAGTATGAAGGCAAATCACTGTCAAAATCCCAGAGCGCAAATAAGATCCACGTGTGTAGAGGTCCCGTGCTTGCAAATTAAACAGCAGCGCGCGTATATTACTATGACGAGTGCTTTCACATCACACGTGCAGAATATCTCTGCTTGCGCGAGCAAAATTGCAGCCTGCGAGGAGAAAACCATGCTTTGAGCGTGAGGGCGTCCCCTAGCGCGTCCCCAAGTAATTTTTTGTTTTTGACACTGAGTGGGCGGACCCAGTCACCGTTGTATAACTACATTTAATTGGTTAGAATCATCGTCTTTGGGTTGGCGGGATATCACTCTGATATCAATCTTACATAACTGATCATTTGTATAAACATGGGACAGAGTTCATGATTTGTTCAAAAATGTTACAAAGGTAGTGGTTCGTACAGACGAGACATGATGTGAAGATATGACAGTTCATAATTTCGTACAAAATGTTAGAAGTGATAAGTTGTACAAAAATATAACAGGTGTGATTTTGAACAAACTACACAATCATTGTTAATAATTATTGTGAGGAATAATTAACATTAACATGTGATCAGACAGTCCCTTCACATATATTATTATTATTATTATTATTGAAAGGTGATCTGTGCAACTTTGTTATTCAGGAAGTTTGTATCAAACAAGTAGCTCTTCGTACTACTCGGTACCCTTGAAGTAGCTCTCAGTTTCAAAAAGGTTGGTGACCCCTGCGTTAGAGTAAAGAATGTATTGATACATGATACAATCAGGGGTGACTGTGGCTCAGTGGTAGAGCAGGTTGGAGCGGCGGTGCGATCCCCGGCTCTGCTAGTCCATGTTGATGCGTCCTTGGGTAAGACTGTTCCTGCAGCGTGTGAATGTAGTATGAATGTTAGTTAGTCCTGGTAGGTAGGGGGCATAGTCCATTTACTATTTAGTTATTTTCTTCTTACACATGCACTCATTTTGGCTACTTATACAAATTCCAAGAGAGATGGTGATATCAGCAGTTGTTAACTGTGATGGAGATGTCAGAACCATTTGTTGTAGTGTCTTTGCGTCGGTAAGATTTGATTTGATTTAATGTGTGTCACCCAACCTAACCTGTGTGATTCTGTCTGTCACAGATGCAGATCTACATGTACAATTCAGATGACTTTGACAGCCTCAGTGCAGCTCTGAGGCAGAAGAGGATCATCGCAGCCATGGCCGTGTTTTTTCAGGTAGGAGCCTATTTTTCCCGTACAGTTTGTTTGAGCATGTGTACAGAAGTCTTATTAAAAGATGAGGAACAGGCACGTTTGGAGGATCATCCTTAAACTAAACTTTCGTCATTATTTGTTTATCATTGAGCTAGTTTATTTGTCGTCTGTGACAACTAAACAAAACAGTTCTGTCTCGTTATCTTACATGGAAATGTAGGCCATGTGGACACACAGTGCAGCTGTAGGGTTTAGTATTTTGATGTTCTTTTGTGAAAACCTCATTTAGCTGAAATCTTATCAGACGGACTTGAGCTCACTGTGTAAAGTCTGTGGAGGCTCAGCTGACAATGTGGGACGATATAATGTCGTATTCTTCATTAATAATGAGCTGTTGTTAAGATTTTAAATTGGGATTGGTTCAAACGTTTTCTGGGTTTGACTGATCAGAAATACATCCATCAAAAATGGTTAAAGCATACGGCTGAGGGACACTATTAAACAGAATTTACTTGGCATCTTTAAGAAATGCCAAGGTAAGTTGCTAAAATTAAACAATTCTTATCATTTTAGTTACAGTTCAATTATATTAACAGAAGCAATAGAGAGTACTCAATGAATTATTATTAGTAGTAGTATTATTGTTATTGTTTATGTTGCTTTTATTGTTAGTATTATTAGTATTATTATGTCAATATTTACATAAATTCAAACCAATGGAGTACAAGAACATCTGTTGGTCATATTTATTTATTGATGTAAATATGAGCCTATGGATTCTAAATCAAACTTGAACTTGAAATACTAAAATTAGCATTAAAATGAGTTTAGTGTGGGGGAGGAGGATGAGGTCGGAGGTCAGTGTGTGTGTGTGTGTGTGCTTGTATATCCTCAAAAGGGTGAACTTTATGTCTTGTCTCTCTCCTCAGTTTGCTTTTAGCGGTGTTTTTTTTCCGGAAGCTAAACCCTGATGATGTGTGTGTGAGTGTGTCATGGCGTGTGATTATGAGCTGTAAGACCTGTAGATCAAGATCAGTCTCTCCTGCCACCAGCAGTGATCTCAGGCCTGTTTAGTGGAGCTGTGGGGGACTGGGATCATTGTCAGCTTGAACACTCTCAATTGGCAGGAATAGAAAGTTAATCTGAGGCCATCGATTACCTAAGTGGGCTCTTACTTGGACCATTAACCCCCCGTTAATATTTCCCCCTCTCACTTCAGTCTCTCTTCCACTCTTGCTGTGTATATGTCTAAAGTGGCCCTAATCTGTTTTTCTTTTGCACACGACTCAGATCTGTATTTTTTATAGCATTGTGAACATTACAAGTCCCCCGGAATCTGATCTTTTCAATTCTGATTTAGTTCACTTTCATGCGCAGGTATGTGACCTCACTCTGAACAGTCATATGTTCATGCCACTGTTACATCGCTCTAGCTCGACATTCGTCACAGTACTGCTGTGAAGTCATTCACATTATGATCCCGTCACTGCTGGCTCCAACTCTGCATCCACGCACACCTCTGTACAGAAATAGCAGCCCCTGCTGCACAAAAAGCTTTTCTTTCTGCTCGTTCTCCTCCTCCTCATCTGCTCGCTGATTCGCTGGCTTCCACTGCACATTCACTTTTAAATGAGACCGTAAACGTGGACTTCAGTGGCCTCCACGTTTACTTCAGTGCTACATCGACATTGTCTTTTGCGCATGCAGGTCAGTTCATAACTGTGACTTGTTGACTTCGACCACACTCTTTGGAGAAGCAAAGTTTTGTTTTCCCAACAGATATCCAGACAAACACTTCAGACTCATGGAAGCTCTGCTAGCTACCACCATCCATGAGCTGTGTGCTTTTATTTGATTGGTACGGATAACGGTTTACCCAAATCCCATTTCAGTGAATGATGAGTCATTTAAGATATATTTACATTCACATGAAGATAAAGAAAATATGAATTTGATTATATTAATACTTTTTGGGGGGATATAAAGTAAACATATAACAATAGATTAATAACAATAACACAATTTTTATTTCACTATTTCTTTAATGTTTTAATAAAAGATTACTGTATAAGAGCTCACACCGTCTCAAATGTTGACCTGAGGGTGGCGTTAGAGGAAAAGTCAGTGGGGTCACTTAAAGTAATAATTCTCTGGAGGACCATGTGTCGCCAATATAATGAGTAAGCAGTTTGAATGGATAGTTTTGCAGCTATGACAAAACAGAGGAGATGAGTAGGCAGATGGAGAAATTGTTTAGCCCGAAGCAGCCGATGAAATGCTCCCTTTTTACTGAAAGGTAAAGCTCCAGTCGTCCTCCAGCACAGGAGCCACTCTATCTCTTCTTTTTATTCTCCCTCCCTCCACAATTCTTCTGATTTATGATATGGCAGTACGCACACATTTCCTCTGAACCTGATCATATTGTGCAGCTGCAGCTCGCAACCTGAAGATTGATTTGACCTCGTGCCCTCAATAACTTGACCCTCGCAGATGAATCTCAACAGTCTGCGCTCGTGTGCTTGTTCCTATGCACAGAGAAGTGTGTGTGTGGGCGCCAGCCTCAGAAGTTAATTTTTTTTCATTCATGCAGGTGCCGCTCGCTCTCCTTGCCCGCTCGCATGCTTCAGTTTGTCTTTGGTGACCTGAGAACACAGGCTCAAACTGAGAGTGTATGAGGCATGCCCAATACTTTCTTTGTTTTGTAAGGAAGAAAACACAGGTTCTGTGAGTTTTTTTCCGTCATTTACATGCTTCTTTGTCCGGCACCGAGTGTTTATCGTCTGAATGTGCATGCTTTTGTGAATACCTTTATTGAGTGTCTTTTTGCACCCAGGTAAGAATCACGCTGCAGCTATTTGTCTATTTACACCCAGTAAAGTTAAATATACCAAATTTAGCAATTCTGCCAAAATGTATTAGTGGCAGTAGTAACAGAAGATGTAGCAGTATAAAGAGGTACAAAGTATGTGTACGGTGTAGGTTGTGGTGGATGAAAGTGTCAAACTCAGGACTACATCCAGGAGAATGGAGTTTGAGAGAGGTCTCAGGCAACAAAGTACTAGGTTAGGTTTAGGCAACAGAAGTACTTTGGATATTTTGAGGCGACATAAGTAAGTGGTTAGGTTTAGGCAACATAAGTAAGTGGTTAGGTTGAGAAGCTCTCCTTCTGGACTGATGAGCCTGAATGTGTCCTCTACCAGGCTGCACTGTACTACAGTAGCCTCCCACACAACACTCCATAGAGACAGTAAGCTAAGCGGTTGGAGCTTAGCGGTTCTCTTTTGTCTTCTTCCATTTTCATTAAAATGGCTGAATTAAAAAATAACAATTTAACTACATTTTTTTGGTAAGACTTTATAATAACTACACACTATGAAGCATTAGTTAAGTATGAGTAAACACTTAATTCATCATTTATAAAGCATTGTTCCTACATTAATAATTCATTAGTATGCAATTCATAACAACAGTTATAAATGTTTTATTCTTGATTAATAAGCTTGTCTATTATGTGTTTCATGATTGTGTTTTCATACTTTATAAATGATGGATTCCCCATTTGTAAATTAAGTATTATATATTTTACAAACCAATTATTAAGGAGTTGTAGATGATAAATAAGATAATTTATAAAGTGTTAGTAAATGATTAATAACTTATTTAGATGTACATTATTCATGCATTTATATATAATGATTTAGATATGCACTAATGGTTATGGACTATGTTAATATATGCTTTATAAATGCATATTAATACTGCAATTTATGATGAATTCATGATTAATACAAAAAATTTGTAGGAACAATGCTTTATAAATGATGAATTAAGTGTTTACTCATACTTAACTAATGCTTCATAGTGTGTAGTTATTATAAAGTGATACCATTTTTTTATTTTTTTTAAAAAACTCCCAACATTGCACTGTATTTCTTGACATCAGCAAATACATTTTTCATATCAAAAATGTTCAAGCTGGTACACCTGCTCTGTATGTTGTGAACAGACTGCAGGGAAGTGCTCCTGCCAAACACACTTTTGGAATGTCGTGACCTGGCTCGTCAGGCACACCTGTGACACACAACCACACTGGGTGGGATGAGCAAGAATATGTTATTATACGTCATAGGTGGGATTGTTGGAGGGTGTTGCAATCATAGCCGATTACATCCAAAACATTCACACCTTTTAAACACTGGGCTCACCCCATCACACAGTTTGTAGAGAGCTTTCCTGAGTGGATACTTCTTGTTGTCTGGGATGCACAGAGTTTCAGATATGAATAGAGCAGCACCAATAATCTGCCAAGAGTTGTTGAATTCACCTTTTTGGACATGTTCAAGTTCCAAAGGTCATCATGTTTTCTGGGCATAAGTATGTATGTATGAATGTGTGTATATAAAAAAAAAAGTATATATAAAGTCAAAGTGACAATATAAAGATAAAGTGACGATAACGTTTTGCTGTTAAACACCACCATAGTGCCAGATATACAATAAAAGTAGAAAAGAAAATGTGTTCTTCCTTGGCTGATGCTTCACTCTTCCACCAAGTTTCATAAAATCAGGTCAGTAGTTTTTCTGTCATCCTGCTGAAAAAAAACACACAAAACCACCAAACCGAACAGAAAATATATTCTCCTGAGCGGAGGTAATTATGATTTTTAAGATAACTTTTTTTAAATTCTTGGAGCACGACTATAACATCATGTTGGTGATCACAGCCCCACGTCTACCTGCGCTGTAATTTAAAGTGTGGAGCTCCAGGTCAGATGGTTTTGGATGGAAACCTGGGGGGTGGACTGACCTTCCTGTCAGGGAGGGTCCTGAGGCAGTTATTAGCTGAGAGAGAAGTTTTAATTGATAATGTGATGATTTCACAGAACTGTGTGAATTGTTTTCAATGTGTCAGTATCCAACATGCCTGTTGATTTGCAGCAGAAACTGTAGAATGATTGATTATAATGAGCAGTTTGATGTGCACAATAGCACAGTGGGTTCTGCGCTTGTTTTGCTCCAGTCTGGGGAGAAGAATGAAGAATGAATGAGTTCAGTTTTGTCTCGTCAAAATCTAATTCTCTTTATGGAAAAAAAAGGTCATTTTTGAAGACATTTGATCACAATTTTCTTTCACAAAATGATTACTATTAAGAGGAATGTGGTTTCTGCCAAGTGAAGACAGACTAGTAGGTGATTCATTCCTTCATACATCATGTCACCTTCAAGTCAATTGTTGGCCTGTTCCAGTGCTCAATTAACATTAACTAAATAAATTCATACCACACACAAACGAGGCATGATGTGTGCGAATTAACGTGAACATTTGTAATGTGCTTGTGTTTTTGTGGGCCATTGTTGGCGATAGTTCTGGATTGCCATAGCATATACAATTGCTTGCATGCTTGCATAGTGTGTACATGCTGTCACTCTGTGCTCGTAGAGTGAAGGCCCTGAGTAAAAGTAATGCCGCTTGCTGTGTGATGCTTACATGGAAACAATAAGGCAACAAGTGCAAATTCTCCAGTTATTTCTTCCATTTCCATATGTCAAGTTTAAATAAGATTCCTCATCAGAATATTTCTGGTGAAATTGAAAATGTCTTGCTGTTCAGCCAGATGGCTCCATCAGTTCTAATGGCATAGAAAGCTTTTCACCTGTAGGCTGTAGTTGACCCCCCGCCTCATTTAATGCTTTTCCGTCTTTATAACACACAACTGTGCTTTGTCTTTTTAAAAGTTTAAAACATGTTTACACTCATGTTGCAGTCCAAAACAAAACGGGTCTCAAAGCCATGGAGACATCAATTGTAACATTGCTTTCTTTGCGGAGGCTCCATTGGTGGCTGCCGTCTCTGGCTACTGTGCAGCCTACAAACTGTAGTAGCCTACAATGATGTGTTAGTTGTTGACTCAGTGAACCCTGTTGACATTAGGGAAGCAGGAGGATTGTTTCTCCGTCATCTCCGACTCTGGCAGTGGTAAGGTCGAAGTCGAAAGCTCATCACAAAGCCTCTTTAGGGGGCGATAAATCGTACTGTTGTTGTGTAACGTACGTACCTATTGAAACACAACTCAAATTGTTTTCCTGACCCTCACTGAGTACTTTTGTTGTTTAAACCTAAAGTTGTTTTGCTTGACCGTTGACCGATGAGTTTGATCTTATCTTCATAAGTGAAACTTGATCATACTTGAAATGTGATGAAGGCCTTCACATGTTGTAGCTGGTCTGCTGTCACTGATAGAAAAACCCTCTGTGAAGATGAAATAGAACCCTGATGCAGTCCAGTACAACATCCCATAAACAACTCTTTTACAACTCTTCATTGTAATTGATGATTGTTTCTCTTCCTCCTCAGTGTGCCTCCATTCACTTGTAAGCATGTCCCTCCCCCTCCATCAGTGTGTTTCTGCAGCGGCTACATCGTTGCTCCTGTGTCATGTATTAATGAAATCATCACACTCGTGTTACAAGACAAATTGGGCCCATCATCTCGGCTGAACCTGGAAGTCACGCTTTTATGACCCAGCATTCCATTGCACCGCAGCCTCTGATTGAAATAGATGGCAGTTGTAAACAGCTATCATTGGCCTTTTATTTGCTTATTTACGGCGCTGCATGCCCCCACTGTTTCCACACACTCAGCTAGAGGCAGCAATAAGAAAAACCAAGGCTCAGCTGGGATGTAAATCACATGGAACATTCACTCTACTTTTTACTTTTTGTTTCTTAAATTAAAAAGAGAATCCCACTGAGTCTTATTTCTCATGGTTTAGGGCCATTTGTACATCATTTAATATTATAGAGTAGCATGAGAGGAGGCAGAAGATACAGAACAAAGAGAATGAGACTTGACTTATTCTCCACATGGTGAGTCACACACAATGACAAAAGAGCCCATTTAGACAAGGACAAGGAAAGAGGAAAATAAATTAAGACACTTATCTAAACAGCCTCATCCTGATCACATTGATTGACGTCATGAAAAACTGAGTCGTGTGAAGCAGTGGTTTTTAAAGTACATTTAATGTTCACTATGTAGGCACTATCCATGCAGGAGTACATGTTTCAGTGTCCTTTACTGCTGCACTCCGGTACTTACAGAACTCTACTCGGCCTAGTAACCAGTACCCCCTCAAGTGATCACGTCCCTCCAGTCCTCCATTACCTCCACTGGCTCCCAGTTAAACAGAGGATATATTTCAAGATTCTACTCACCGCCGGCAAGGCCGTCAACAACCTGCCCCCCCCTACCCCTCCAACCTCCTCCACCAGCACACCCCCTCCCGATGCCTCAGGTCGAATGAATCCAACCTCCTGCAAGTCTGAAGGACCAAGAGCCGGACCTCTGGTGAAAGGGCGGTTTTTTAGATGTCGTCCCCTCATTACCAACCACATAATGTCCCCACTGTCGTCTTTCAAAAATGCCCTCAAGCTTATGATATTATTTATTATTACTAATATTATTATTAAAAACCGTCAGACTTTAAAATGGGAGACTGCTGCTCACTTACAATGCCAAGACAACAGTCTTTACTTAAATGAAGACCACAGTTTAACCAGGTGTTTATTATTGTTACCATGACAACAAAGTTCCCCTAGCCTTAACAAAGTTCATCTTTGAACCCAACACTGATTTTTCAAGTATTTGGATTGAATTTCAGTTTTGTATTTCAATATTTTTAGTTTTTTTAATTGAACCCCTCTGGATGGCAAACATGCATAAAACATACCTTCTTATTCAATAACAGCCGGCGTCGCTTATGTCCGAATGCAACATGGTTGAAAAGGGTTGAGCGGAAGCCTCCGCAGGATACATTACCCATGGGCACTGTTGGAGAAGCGGTGCAGCCCCAAAACTCCATCGTTTAGGCCAGTATTTCTCAAACTGTTTTTCAAGAACTTTATTGAGAACTTCACATATTACAAAAGTACAAAGTACACGGACATAAAACTAAGTCATTAATAAATACATGGCAAAATGCCTGTACTTTCGTGTAAATGTTTACGTTACGACAAGATCGTTGGCGACTGACAGTCTCACTGTAGCTCAGTGTGCAAAATGAAGAGACATTATGGAGATGACGTCCGACTCTACCCGGAGGCTGAGGTTTACAGCTCAAACACTGAGTGAGTTCTGGCTCGGTGTGCAGAGGGAGCCTCCACTCATCGGACAGAGGGCTGTGGGCATTCTGCTTCCCTTCGCCACATCCTACCTCTGTGAGATCAGCTTTTCTGCTGTTGCCTCTCAAAACTAAATACAGATCTAAGCTCAACATGGAGCATGAAGTGAGAGTGGCCGTATCAAGTCTGCAACCCCGTTTTAAAAAGATTTGTAGTGGGAAGCAGCTCATTGCAGCCACTGATACTGATAACACTTGATGGCTCACACATACCTGCACTCATTTAGTTTAGTTTTTCACAGGTTGCACGTTATTGTTGTTTTGAAAAGATATGCAGTGTAAAACTCAGTAAAACTCTTTATTGCCAAATATTTCAACTTGTTTTGTTTAGTTTTTCACAGGTTGCACTTTATTGTTATTATCTTAGAAAGATATTTAGTGCAAAACAGGTGAATTGCAGCCACAATAAACAGTTGTTTGCCAAATATTAGTTATTTTTTGCAAAGATTGAACTTTATTTGCATTGTTCTAACAAAGTGATTGCACATTGTGTTTGTTTTTGTCTGATGGAGCAATCTGGTTTACTTGAAAGTGATTGCAATTTTCTTCATTCTATTATTTGAAAAAGCACAGATGGAGGAGTCGCAAAATGTTGTTATTTCAATATAAGTTCAACATGCACCATTTTGTTACAATTTTGTTGGGGCGGTGGGGCATGAACATTTTTCTTCCTCCAAAGTGGGGCGTGACAGAAAAAGTTTGAAAACCACTGGTTTAGGGGGAGAGGGCCTGCAAATGGATTCATTTTTCAATTTCATGAGGGTTTTGGAAGGCACAGAGCAATCAAAAGAGGCTTCTATGTGTAGTTTGAAAAGAGTGGATAAACAACGTATTTTGTTGTTTGATTGGGAGGACTGTAGGTTGTGAACCGTGCTTGCCATAAAGTGACCCCTTACCTCAGAATAATTTATGGTTCCTTGCAAATGCACAGTTGTACTGTACAGTTTTATATCCTACAGTAAATGTGAGATAATGGTAGCAGAGGTTGTTAGCAGTGTCACTTTTGGTACAAAGTCTTTTGCTTCAAATTAAGTGAATCTTTTTTGTAAGTTACTGAACTGAGGGGCTGCTTGAATACTTATGACCCAGGGAGACCTGACAGAAAAGCAGGCAGGGATTCTCACTTCATAGACACCTTTTATTTAAAGTACTCAAGGCAAATGGCAACAAATTACCCATATACTCTTAACCTACACCTTTTTTATTTCAATACCGGAGTCAAGTGTCACAAGCACCACTTGACTCCGGTATTGAAATATTGCCAAGTTCAAGAGAAACCCATTTTTATCAAAAATAGATTAATAATATGAAGACATCCTCAGTAAGTCTCAGTCCTGGGTGTATTCATTTCTAGACAACCTTGAGGTTCATTTGAATTGGTTCCATACTTGAGGGGAAGTTTTTCCCATTAAAGGAAGCCGTGTCAAAGTGGAGATATTCAGCAGGAGTTAGAACAGCATGATGAAATGTATGGTTTCTAGACATAGTAGACCTCATACCACTTCATTCTGCTCTAAATCCAATGACGGTAATTAGGCAGTAGGCCGACACCGCTAAACCACCACTGAGCTCCTTCCAATTCAGCACAGTGCTCACCACCTGAGGTAACATTAGCCTCAGCAGCTATGCAGCGGAGCAGAACTCTTTACATTCAGACATTGTCAGACTTACCGTATGTTGTTTTTTAGGAATTTGATAGGAATTTCAGAAGATATCTTATTGTTGATGCTTGAATCTATGAAGCTTTTGTTCTTCACTGTGATTGGGTGATGAAAGTGTGCTTTATCCTGACCGCCCCTTCCCTGCATGACCGCTGCTCTACTAGTACACAACATTGCTCACACTGAAGAATCGACTGCCACTGTCATCGACCTCCACAAAAAAAAAACAGGATCCCTTCTTGCTGATTTTGAATTTTGATCATTTTCCTATGCAGGACAACAATGGCACTGCAACAAAATGATGTCCATGTCTGCAACTTTCTAATGCTTTGAGGGAGAAACTACGGTGTTTTGAATGGCTTGCAGTGATGTCCAACCTGATTGCTTGAAAATCAGTGGAGATGTGAAAACATATTGAAAGGAAAATGACTGTAGCTATTACAATAAGCAACAACTGTGTTCGATAGTGTGATGTGGTTATGATTACAGTATATCAACAAACCCACAGAGTGGAACGAGAAGAAATGCCACATCTTTTATTGTCACACATGTACACAGCACACAATGTGAAATTTAGCTTCTGCATTTAACCAATCCTAGTATCCTAGGAGCAGTGGGCAGCTACTTTACAGCGCCTGGGGAGCAGTTTGGGCGTCCCCTGCTTTGCTCAAGGGCCCAGTCTCCTGAAGCCTAGGTCTAAGAATGGTCACAAGGCCCAGTCTCCTGAAGCCTAGGTCTAAGAATGGTCACAAGTCCCAGTCTCCTGAATCCTAGGTCTAAGAATGGTCAGAAGGCCCAGTCTCCTGAAGCCTAGGTCTAAGAATGGTCACAAGTCCCAGTCTCCTGATGCCTAGGTCTGAGAATGGTCAGAAGGCCCAGTCTCCTGAATCCTAGGCCTAAGAATGGTCACAAGGCCCAGTGTCCTGAAGCCTAGGTCTAAGAATGGTCACAAGTCCCAGTCTCCTGAAGCCTAGGTCTAAGAATGGTCATAAGGCCCAGTGTCCTGAAGCCTAGGTCTAACAATGGTCAGAAGGCCCAGTCTCCTGAATCCTAGGTCTAAGAATGGTCAGAAGTCCCAGTCCCCTGATGCCTAGGTCTAACAATGGTCAGAAGGCCCAGTCTCCTGAAGCCTAGGTCTAAGAATGGTCACAAGTCCCAGTCTCCTGATGCCTAGGTCTAAGAATGGTCACAAGGCCCAGTC
>NW_022280129.1:639696-647819 GCF_004355925.1 Anarrhichthys ocellatus
TTGGTCTAAGAATGGTCACAAGGCCCAGTCTCCTGAAGCCTTGGTCTGTACCTAGCAATGACTGGAAGGTCCAACTGCTTTTAGTCTCGACCCACAACAGGAAAACACTAAAGGCCTACAATCTCTTTGTTTCAATCTACAATTGACAAGAAAGCCAAATATGTATTAGCTTGGAGCTGAATTAACCACAAGGACCTACATTGTTTAGTTTATTTAACATGACCATAGGACTGGTTTATTGTAGTCTTGCTCTAATAAATGTCAGAAAACCTTTATCCTTTTTGCCTAGATCTAAGAAAAACATGAAGGCCAGTTGTCCATTTGTTAGTTCTGAAACTAACCGGTAAATAAAAGCAAAACAATGCCAGAGTTCCTTGTCCTCCTCTCTCCCTGTCTTACACTATCTACTGACGAATTGGTCATCGATGTAATTAGTAACTCTGCACTCCGATGTGTCTTCTTTGAAAGAAGTCCAACAATTGCATCCATTATACCATTGATTTATCAGCAGTTAGTGCTGCCAAAGGCGGGGGGTCTCTGTAAGACACAGGAGGTGAAGGAAGTCAGGAGAAAAGAGGATACATAGTGAGGGTTCTGGATGGATGACAGTGGGAGGAAGGGACTGGCGATGGGAGAGAGAGAAAAAAGTGGCGGTGGAGAGACATATAAGGACATGTCACATCATACCACGTTGTCTTTTTTCTGATTCGTCAGTGCAGTGGCTTGTCCCTGGAGAGAAAGAGGGAGATGGAGTTGTGGGGAGGATTGAAGAGATAGAGCGAGCGACACAGGATTTGAAGGGGGATAAAGGGGTGGATAGAGAAAGAGTAGGACATTGTGATGTGAGGCCCGGTGGCTGAGGATCTCGGGGGACGAGCCTGTGGGCTTTTCAGAGACAAACATTAACAATGAAACGCTAATTCCCTCTGTCCTCCTTTCTTTCTCTCCTCCTCACTGTCTCTCTGAACGTCATGTTCTCTCTGTGTCTCCATGGCCGCCTTTATTTCTCTTAATCTTCTTTCCTTTACACACACATTTTTTTCCCTCACCTACTTTCTGTCTTGCCTTGTACCAAAAACAAGCTCTTTATTACACTTCCAGTTGTTAACTTTTGCTATTTGGAATGATTACACAATGTGTGTGTGTGTGTGTGTGTGTGTGTGTGTGTGTGTGTGTTTGTGTTGATGGGGGTAAGTTAGAAACTATGTTTAGTTTGCCACAATTAAACTTTTTCTACATCCCTTAGGTTACTTTATTGTTCAGTTTTTCACTTTATCAGCTGTACAAGCTCCCTCCATAGGGGGTCGATCACATAGCGACTAGAGAATTATTTTCTGATGGAACACCACCTGGCTCCATAGTGGTCACACAGTCTCCATTTTTAGCTGTGCATTAAAGTTGAAATACTTAAAACTGGCAACAGGACCCCCCTTACCTCACGAGAGTTAGTGTCGAGCAAGGCTGCTTGGGGTTCATAGACAAGGAGTGTTTTGAATTCTATTGCCCTTTTCTTTCTTCTGATTTAGCACAGGTGCAGGGTACTGTACTATTGTTATGACTATGCATTAAACAAGCTCTGCTCCTCCTTTGTCACAATCAAAATCTTAAAATACATAACTTTTTGGTGTCTAAACATTTGTGCATATGAAAACTGTAAGCCCTACTGCTAATCAAGGGCCGTTTGTTTGTGCTGTGAAATGAAAGAATGTGAGTCCAGCTAAATTGGGGGGTGCGTGACTAGGTGAGGCGCCGTCCATAGAACAGAAACAGAGTGAAAGAGATTGTTTTCTTTGTTTTTAATTCAAACTTTCGGCCCTAAATCCATTACGCCCATTATAGCAGTCCACAGGAAGTGAAGGGACAGTAAATTGGAGAGAGAGATGCAAACCAGTGCAACAGCTGCTGATTTCGAGCGATGATTGCGAATGTTCTGAAATAAATGTAGAAAAATAGTGCTTTATTTGTGATGACAGTTAAGTTTAGTTTGAACAGTTAGCACCTAGGTGTGAATTTTTGATACATTCCGTGATCCATTCTGTTCCGTCACACTGGAACAAATGCTAATAATAAGCTTAGATTAATTGACACTTCATGACTGCTAGGAATTGAGTCGCTGCAGCAGCAGAGGGTATACTACATAGTAGGTAGTACTAACAAACACAAAGATATGTAAAATAAATAAAGGTAAATGATCGTCTTTTACATCACAAAGAAAATAAACATGCATATTTGGAAAACAACAGAAATGCCAAAATAATTTGTTGTAGCAAAGATAAATATTCAATATTTGTTAATAGAAAAACAACAGAAATGTATTATGTCTGATTTACATATTACAGATCATATAAGCAGCATGTGTAACCTTTAATGTATGCAGCAATGTTTTCTATGAATACTAATGCTATGTGATGTTCACTGTATCTTTTTTTCGTGTTGCTCAGGTGGGGGGGAAGGACAATCCCGCTGTAGACCCCATAATCCACGGGCTGAAGGGAGTGGTCCATCATGGTGAGTGGCAGTCCCAGTCACATAATGATGTTGACTCATAAGAGAGCCAGGACTCTTCTGGATAAATGTAAATTCATCTTGCACACAAGCTTTGAGCCCCTTTTAGCACATTGTTTTGGTCTCTGGTTAAGTCCAGCCCTGGTCCTTAAATCTCACTTCACTTTGACATTTCACAAACAGACTGCTCAATATGACAAAGGAATAATACAGAAAATGTATACTCATTGGATGGTAAGCAACATTATGATCAATCTACAAAGGTGTAAAAACGATATCGGCAAAGTCTCTTCCATTAACGTCAATACCAGTTCTGCCACTGGTGGCCAAGATATGTAGGAGACTTAAGTTTTCAGGACTATTGCTGTGCTAAAGCCTCTGTCATCAGCCACCAGGTATTCGGTACATTAGCCTTGTCGAGCCACTATTACACATTCTGTGTTGAAATATAGACTTAAGTACGTTGTCAGTCCAAGATTCAGTTCTCTGTATTCACTTGGACACACAGTGATTTTGCCCGGTCAGGCCCTTATGCAGCAGTTAAACTGAGAAGCCTTGACTCGGCTGGTTAACCTCATTGATCTGAGGAACCGCTGCTGTCAGCCAATCAGGTTCCAGTATTGTGACGACTTCAGATTCGTTCAGCTTAACTAATTCAATTCAATTTGCTGCTGCATTGATCTGCAAACTATCACAGTAGAAGAATATTCCTGTCGCTGGCCATGATGTATTTGCAAACTAAACGTCCATACATGAGTCTGGACAGGCTCTACACACTGATGTGGCGTAGTATCTCAACTGTAAATTTGCTTTGCTAATTTCCTCACTGGACTCAGGAGGGGAGTGGAATTAGCATGGTAAATTAGTTCTGCTAACGAAGGCCTTATCACTCTGAGCTGTGGTGGCTTTATGGGAGAATGTTCTCCTTTTTGTTCTTTCATTGAAAAAAACTCCAAAGGCAAAGGAGGTTACATTGAGCTCATGGGAAATTGTGGTAAATATTTTTTTCTGATAAGCGTAACACATTAACATAAACTTAAATGGAAAAAAAAGTCCCCTTATCCTAGTGAACGAGATTGTATACCAAAGCATTCATACTTTTATGTAGGACACCGAAATTAAACATAATTCTGATTCCTTACAATTTTGGTTTTATTTTCATAATTATCTGTAAAAACATAATAATGCACAAAATGACTTGCTGAGATCATCGCTAAGAAGAAGTCCGACAGGGCATGTTATTTGGGAGAGAACAGTACATTATTCCCCAAACTTCCCATTGTCTTTGACATCTTTACTGCATACTATACCGTGACAATTGATGATATTTTTATGACATAATATACCTGACCTTTTTTCTAATCACTTTGCTGTAACAAAGTCATCATGTTCCTAGATCTCCTTTACTTTGGTAGGTATAATGTTACCAATGAAAAACCATCTTTGCATACATGTAAACAAGCATGTGCGTTAGAGAATAAGTGATGCATTCATTTTAAGTGTCAACTGTATGCAGTATCTGATGTTTGTCATGAGATGAGTGAAGCTAACTGTCGTCCAGTCCCAGTGCGTCTTTTAATCACTTCTACAAGATAGACTTTGTGCTTATCAGAACTAGATGTCAATAAGAGACACAGAGGCTGTAATATCTGACTTTAAATCACAGCTGCCATGAATGCCAGTCAGCAGCTTTATATAGAACATTAATCTGCTCATCTGGAATGCTGACCATCAATTATAGGAGGCAAAGTGAGTGTGCCAGTTGCACAACATGGGCTGTGCTTTAGAGGAAGTGAATCTGCACAGTATAGGATGCCTGTGGAGAGAAAGGTGAGGTCAGGCCTTATTTAGATTTACAAGGTCACTATAAGGCCATAACATGGTGTACTCTGCACTGAATAGATGTAAGGATAACAAGTTATAAAACACAAGTAGGCAGGACATTTGATAAAAACATCTGATGTATAATATGTTATCATACTTTAACTGCAGGGTACTCTAGCTTTGATTGTATTCCTCATCAAAAAGTCTCAGCCTTTTGCATCATTTAGTGCCTCACATACAGTATAACCACACAATCATTTAGGACTTCTGGGATGATTCAGTGTTTTTTATTTGCCTCACATAACAAATTAGAAGATTTTACATTGTGTTTTGTTAGCACTGTATGCCCTCAGTCAAAAGCAGTTGTCTCCTGCATACAGCCCTGAAGTGCATCCCTGTCATGATCAAAACATTTATCCTAAAGCAATGTTCTGTCTTGTCCCCCAAAGGGCCGTGCTCGCCTTGCAACAACAGAGCGGCTTCATAGTGAATTTTAGAGTTTCAGCATACACAAATAAAACTTTGATAAAACCCCACTGCATGATACTTGCACTTTATCTCCTGCTCAGCTGTCTTGGAAAAACTACTCCGCCTCCATAATTCATCTAACACAAAGACCATTCAAGTTCAATCAAGGCCACATTCCCATCTCTCCCACAGGGAAGGTGGTTGGTTAATTTGCTCTGTCTCCATCAGTGCTACTCTATGGAGCAGCGGGTGGTTAAATTTTTCACAGCGCTCTCTTCCCTTGTTGCTAGGCTTGTCTAGCGGACACGCACCGCAGGTCTGACTCCTCTGTCTTTGTACCCCATGCCTTGTTGCATTTTACATGAAACCTCGCTGGAACAAATGCCCTCTGACTAGTTAGCCAGCGAGCGGCTCCGTACCATCCCTATGAAATCAGCCCGGTAAAAAGGCTGAGTCTGATTTACATAGCGGACTCATGAAAGGCTTCGGCAGCGAAGAGGGGAGCCCATTGTCTACACAGGGTTTGTCGGGACTTTGGAGGCAGATGCAAAGACTGGTAATGATGTGGTGGGATGATGGGAAAGACGAGATGCGAAGGGGAGGAGGAAGAGCACAGTGATCGCTCTCTCGTGCTCTCATGCTTTTCATTTTGATGTTGGTCCCAGTGAATCATCACTATTGCAGATATCATCATCATTGCAGTGAAATCCTTCAAACACACATTGGTACATCTCAGCTATACTCACAGGTTTTAGAAAAGAGAGATTCGATAAAAATCCTCACAATGCTAGTACTTCTCATTAACACAAATACAAGCAGCCACAATGAGCTTCCTTGGTAGGGTGGCTTGGCTCAGCCTTAGAGATGAGGAGCTCAGACATCCGGAGCGGGCTCGGAGTACAGCCGCTGCTCCTTTGCATCGGAAGGGTCAGCTGAAGTGGGTTTAGGATTACTCCTCCTCTTAGAGGTTTTCCAGGCATGTCCAACGGGTAAGAGGCCTCGGACTAGACCAAGAACAGGCTGGAGAGATCACTTATCTGGCCTGACATGGGAAAGGCTCCGGGTCCCCCAGGAAGAGCTGGGGAAGGTTGCTGGGGAGGAATACCATGCTAAGCCTGCCGACTCTCAGCCCGGACCCGGATAAGCAGAAGATAATGGATGGATTGATTATGAGTGTTTTCTGATTTTCCCCCTCTATGCTTAAGTGTTACTTTACGTTCAGGCACATACAACTACTTGCTTGGTGTAGTCTAACATGAGGTAGTGTTTCACTGCTTTCCACAGCCAGCATCACTGCTGTGCTCTGCTGTTCCATAACCACACCCAACAGTGATCATTCGAATCACATTCATCCGTTTGCTTGGGGCAAGTAAACTGCCACATCAGGCTTGTAAATTTAGCAACTCACTTAAACTCAAAAAACAATTAAACACATTTTTTGTTTTCAGAGCTGGTGATGGATTTGCTCAGGTGTGGTCCATCCTGCTTCCTTCTTGTCTCTGTTGAGTGTTTCACATGTGCAGAAATGATCGGGCTCTTGCAAAAAAAACTTAACCCTAAAGTTTACACATGACAATTAAATTTAATCTCATTTACTATTCGATAACCGCTAATAAATTAAAAAGATTGTATAGGGCTTGCCGGACCGTGCAAGTTAATAAAAGCAAAAAACATTAACTTTGAACCCTGTTTGTATAATATAATTTACTTTGCATCAATTACATGATCAATATCAATGACTATCACTTTCTGTCATGGTCCTGATTATCCACAGCAGTTCCTCAGCAAACTATTGTGATACAATGTTTTTGTAGAGAGAAGCTAATAGAATGTCCAAATGCAAAGGATTCATTCTCTCCGACGAGCATTAATATCTACACCAAGTTTCCCTTCCATCTGAAAGTTGTTGATACATAGCAAAAGAAATACCCAAGGATAGTAAAGTTAGTTCATCTTGTTCTTGAAGAAGAGGATGAAGATTCTGAGGAGATTTATTCTTGGGAGCACAGATAGTTTTCTCATCTCATCCAAACTCTTTCAAAACAGCAGGCCTTTCAAGAGTTATCCTAACATTGACATAATGCACAGCACAGCTGGAGATGAGGCATGTTTAAGATGCAGTGCAGTGCAGCAGAGAGTCTGAGGGAAAGGCGTGCTGACCAAACCAAAACCTGTAAATAGATTATTTATAAAACCTACCTGCTTTTCCAAAAAGAATGATCTTAAAAAGTCTTGGCATAACTAACTATCGTCATGCCAAACTGCTCAAGTACACACTACAATCAAGATAGCGGCTGTGAATAAAATCCTGAAAAGAATATGCCATAATAAAGAAAGGAGGACAGATACATAGATGCGCCTGCCCCAAATTTCTGGAAATCCTATTGAGGAGAGGATGAAAAAGAAGCTTAACATGCGAGCACTGTGCATTGGAGCCACATCAGATCTGATGTGAAAGAGAGCGCTTTGGGATTAAACCCACATCAGCAAAGGAATAGTAGACATACTGGTACAGCAGTAGAGACGGAGAGAAACAGAGAGAAATATAGAATTTCTCTTCGATTTCCTATAAATGTGCCACAGGGTTGACACGGTACCTCAAATCAGGGGAAACCACCATAAGCCTTGTACACCCTTTAAAAATGAATTGCCAATGCAGGGTCTCGCAGTGCCAAGTCAGTGGAGACTTTGTGCAGTGAGTGAGATAGTAAATTAATGGACTTGTAATATGTGCCAGCGAGGACAAATCGCTTCGATCCAGCACTGTGTCACGAGAGCAGCGGGAGCACAGATGCTTGAGAAGATAAACAGGAAATGACACAGTGCTGACACAGAGGGGTCTGTAAATGTACAGCTATATGCAGCATATTAGCAATGGCAACATAACAAAAGCCTCACTTTCTGTCCATCTATAAAATATACTCGACTGGACATGCTAGACATACTGGACTATACTAATTATTTGCTAATAAAGTAAAATAGAACATAATTCTCTGAAATCTGACAACATGCAGTTGTGAGATTTTACTTTACTTGCTCATGTTCCTCTTCTCTAGTTCACTGGGATGGATGTCAGACACTTAACAAAATCACAGACATGCAATTTCCTACTAAAACAGATGAAATCTGCATTTTCAATCACTACCGCTCACAGGTCTTACCTCAACCATTCCATTTCAATAACCCACCAATAACCAAAATAATGCCTAACCTCAACCATTCAAGAACAATGCCTAACCTCAACCATTCAAAAACAATGCCTAATCTCAACCATTGAAAAACAATGCCTAACCTCAACAATTCAAGAACAATGCCTAACCTCAACT
>NW_022280129.1:647829-661641 GCF_004355925.1 Anarrhichthys ocellatus
GCCTAACCTCAACTATTCAAGAACCATGCCTAACCTCAACTATTCAAAAACAATGCCGAACCTCAACTATTCAAGAACAAGGCCTAACCTTAACCATTTGAGGTTCAATATTACCTCCGGATCTACACATATAGGTGTGACATACATTTAAGAACATGTACTAAAAATAATAATAGTAATAATTAGGGCCCGAGCACCGACGTAGTCGGAGAGGAGGACCTATTTTTTTTCGTATGTTTATTATTATTATTATTATTATTATTATTATTATTAGGGCCCGAGCACCGACGTAGTTGGAGCGGAGGACCTATTGTTATTCTAATGTTTATTATTATTAGGGCCCGAGCACCGACGTAGTTGAAGCGGAGGACCTATTGTTATTCTAATGTTTATTATTATTAGGGCTCGAGCACCGACGTAGTCGGAGCGGAGGACCTATTGTTATTCTAATGTTTATTATTATTATTATTATTTTTCCACTTTCATCGCAAAAAGGAAGTGCTTGGGATACTGGGAATTTTGTGAAATTTGGCACGCAAGCCAGAATTTGCGAAAATTGCAGTCTGATTGGGGTGTCCAGCTGCGGTATGAAATATTGGCTCGATAGCGCCCCCTATTGAGTAGCCCCAACATTGGCTTTCAACTAGCTGTATGAAATTTGGTAGGTATGTGGAACGTGATGAGACGCACAAAAAATCCTCTTGGAGTTTTTCTCTAAACCAAACAGGAAGTCGGCCATTTTTAATTCAATGACGTTTTTGGACTTTAACAAACTCCTCCTAGAGATTTAACCCGATCAACTTCAGATTCGGTCAGTATGCTCTTGAGACTTTGGCAGTGAAAAGTTACTCAAAGATCAAAAAGTTATCGAACTATGTATCCGTGGCGCGGCGTCAAAAAAACACCATTCGCCGCGAAACAGGAAGTTGTTGTAGCTCGGGCATACATTGTCTAATCTGCTCCAAATCTCTCATATGTCATAACATCCTGACCCGGAACACATCTATATGATAATTTAGAATCATAGTAATAGCGCCACCTAGTGGCAACTGGAAGTTGTACGTTTTGTACTTTGACATCCTGCTCCTCACAGATTAATCAAATCCCTCTAAAATGTTGTCAAAACAGCCTTAATACCTTGATAATTCTTCATTGTGAAAATCGTAAGAAGTTGTTGAAGGGCGGCGACGTGGCGGTTCGGCGAATTTCGATCCTTCGCTATGAACGAATAAACTGATGTAACTCGAATCCACATCATCAGATCTTTACCAGATTTCACATGTTTGATTAGACTCCAGGCCTGAAGACATCTGCAGGCCAATTTTGAATCATAGTCATAGCGCCACCTACTTGTAACAGGAAGTTAAAGTCTTTATACTTTGGCTTGTTTCTCTTAGTAGGTAAATCAGATCAACATCAAATTAGTTCCACACAAATATAACAAGTTCATAATGCCAGTTCATGAAGCTTTTGATGTTTCGTTGAACGCCGTTGCCGTGGCGATGCAGTCTTCGCCGTGAAAAACGAAGGTAATTTTGAGAGGCTAGGAATGCTCGAAACATAAGCAAACTTTGCATACACATTTAAAGCCCAAAATGTAGTTATATAATATGATTGTATTGGTTCAGAGTGGCAAATCGGCTCAATAGCGCCCCCTACAAAATTTCGACGAAGCAGCCCTTGCTGTACGTTTTACATAGATTTCCAAAATTTGGTAGGCACATGTATCACATGTGGACTTAAAATAAAGTCTCTTGGGACCATGCTCTAAACCCAACCGGAAGTCAGCCATTTTGAATTTTTTATGAATTTTTAGTGTCGGTTTTTTCATTTCCAGGCGCTGTACTTTAACGAACTCCTCCTAGGGAATTAATCCGATCAGCTTAGAATTTGGTCAGAACAATCTAAAGACCTTAGCGATTAAAAGTTGCTAAAAGCTTTAGGTTTCATCGAACGACGTGGATATGGTGTGATGGCCATTTTAGATGGTTCGCCATCATCCATCAAGCTGTTGTAACTCAACTGTACTTTGTCAAAACTGTCCCAAACTTGACATGCTTGTTGACTGTCATGGCTTTAGGACTTCTGCATGCCAATATTAACTCATTGTCATAGCACCACCTACTGATGACCATGGCTGTAAGCAGGATTCTATAATTACAGCGGCCCAAACACTGAACTTATTGAAAGGGTTTGTGGGCACACCATGAGAAAAAGACTTCTCTGATCTAAATATGTGCAAACTAAGATGCTTTGAGAGCAGAAATTAGATAACAGTGGTTGTCAAGCCACTGTCGGTGGGCATTAGTATAAATGATCTGTCCAGAGCTTCTTCATGACAATCAGGTTAAGCGTTACAATGAATGCTTCACACTACAATCTAAAGTTACAGAAGAACTTAAAATGAAAAGTGTTAAATTAAAGTGTTCAAGTAACAGCAAATGGCACTACTGTTTTGTTAATTTTCATGTAAGTCCAAATACAATCAGCAGGACACTGCGGGGAGTTGAACCCCATCCCAGTAAACTGACAGTCTGTTATGTTACAAACACTGAAGCACATTCACACACATTCATTTTCTTAATGATCTTTAAAGGCTTACATTTATGATTGTATCGGAGGTACACTCAAAACATTTGAGGCTTAAGACCTGGCAACATGATCTTGCTACGCTGCTGGTCTACGCAGGAAATATCTCACTCATGCACGCAGTGTATGATGATCACAGAAATTCATGGCCAGAGTCCTGCTAGTACCCTCGACGTGCATGAAGTTGCGAGGGCCCGGTCAATGCTGCTCGCAGCTTTAATTAACATTATTTTCAGTAGCCGCCTGCAGACGGGGCTCATTTCAATATTTGTTCTTCATTATTTATTTTTACATAACCAATTTTAACAAATAACCTTGAGTTAATGTTTTATAATTGTTTATTGTATGATTTTAACCGTAATGATTTATATATATCACAATCATTTTATACTAAATTGATTGGTCTATAGATATATACATACAAATACACTTTTTTAATGCATTTTACTAAGCCTTGTGTGTTGTAAGTTGAACAACCTGAACACCTATTTATCCTTTTATTGCACTGGTTTTTAAAGTTCCATATATGGTTTGTGTAATATTTAAATAATCCTCAGTGCATAATTTATATATTGTTGTGATTCTCATTCCAACCATTTCCATAAAGAAATAAACTATTTAAATGTACTCATTACCGCAAAAACAAATCCTACAGTATTATTTTATTCAAATTATCAACATCCATTTCAACATACAATATTTTATTAACTTGACAACTGTGAGATTGACCGTGAAAATCTTCTTCTTGCTTGCACATGTGCTTGCACATTCTATTTCAACCTTTTGATTTTTTACATGTATATAGGGATTTTAACCATCTGCAATGATTTTATTAAGGACATTTTAGGATTTTTTTGAATGTACAGTCCCTGTGTGCCCGTGCCCCTCGTAGCATTCAATTGGAATACTACATTCTAACCCTTACTTAACCATTCGACATTGCCTAACCTCATCCATTCAAGGTTAGTGCCTGACCATTTGAGGTCAATGTATAACTTCAACCATCTCGCAAGTGTTCTGCAAATTGAGGAATACTATATAGACACAACCTTAGAAAGTAGAACACAGTACATCCTGGATTCTAAGTAACATGCTAGCTGTCAGCCAATCTTAGTCCAGCAGGGCTTAACATCAACACAAACAACACAAAATATATGGGTAAATCTTGGGCAGTAAAGGGTGCCATTTTATTCCATCGCATGTTGTTGTTAGATATGGGAGGTTTGCCCTTCCCATCCAGTAACAAATGATGTTCTCATCCCATTGACGTTTTCATTCCACACAGGTAAGGCAACGGTTGCCAAAAGTACACCTACCAACACTTCGGTTTAATCAGCACACAAGCAGGAAGTTAAAACAATGATTTCAAAGGACCATTTCTGAATGAAGAACAGTTTATCCATCTACTGTGCTGACACAAATTATACAGACGAGACATGCCTTAATTGTTGTTGTTGCTGATTCTTCCTGCTTCCAATTGTATGGTCAGATAAGCTTATTGCCTTTCAGCTCCGGCTCCATACATAAACACAGAATGCAGATTGTGATTTTTCATCTAACTCTCTGGAAAAATAGGTCAATAAGCATATTTCCCAATGTCAACTTCATGCTTACACGTGTAACCTACTAACAAATAATAATATACATCAACAAGTATTGCATAGTCTATGGAAATGAAGCAGTGATTCAAACATTTTGGCTGGTGTCCCTGTAACACAGTATTATCCTTACCAACAAGATATATGCCCTTAGACACACAGTTAGCGGCTCTACAGTCTATACACGGTATCAGAATAGACTTTTTCTTGCAATCTAACATTTTAGGAACTAAAGATAACTAGTTAGTACATCAAAATGTTCTTATTTGTTCCATTATGTAGGAAAGTCAAACAGGAAAATCACTAATTTATTCAAAACTAATGCCATTGCCAATGTGCTAATGCTGGGAGAAATATAATTCATGGCCATAAAGCACTCAAGTTAATGCAAACATTATTGTTGAAGGTTTAACAGTAGGATCATGCAATAACATCCTAATAAATCCACACAATAAATCCCAACATTTCCCATCTGTGGAAGACTGGATTGGAAGTCATTAGCTCAGTGTTTTGCATTAAAAATCCAAATATCTTTGCAAAGTACATACAATTCCACCTAATTTCATGTTCAAATCTAGCAATCTAACTGCAGTGCAAATAAATGAGTCCCTGGTTCATTATTATTTAAACAGCCCTTGAACACTTCAGGATTTAGAGCTGAAATATCTCAGCTTTAAAACAAACAAATATGCCTGTCCCTGTATGACTTTTCCAAGACCCACTTTCAGAATCAGGGTTCAAAAACCAAGGAAAAAGCAGTTATAACTCTACTGTATTTACACCCTTTCATCATAGATGCTTAATGGTTGTGGGCTCATGGTAACCCAGAGGCAAACAAAACACCTAATTCATTCTGACACCAAGACTTATTTTAGGCGGTAAACAGGGGCTGTTTTTTATGGAATATTAATTATTTTCAACCATGCGTGGAAGTGTAATGCCCTCCCAAAAAGGGTCAAATAAAAACTACATGCTTTTCATAATAATTTTACCAGGCCTGCATCCTTATATCTACTAAGTAAGGATGCAGGCCTTATTTGATTACTGAATGTCGAATGGTAATTGTTCTACTTATTAATAACATGATTATAAGTTATTATTCGGGCCCATGATCCCTTCTTTTCTTAGGATGATCATTAGTTTTGTAGGTATTGGGTCAGAAATTATTTGACAAAAAGTTTGACCCCATATATGAAAAGTTGGGATCAAACAATTTAAAATGGAAATTAAAATGCATCCTGAAGTAGAATGTGTGTAGCACATTTAATTACATCTGTACAATAGTTGTCACTTCACTCAAATCCACAAAGGGTGGCGAACAATGAATAGCTGTATCAAATGTTTTCCATTTCATCAAGTAGATATTTCACTGGTTCACTATGTCAACTTTAAAAGCCAGGGATCACTAATGTAAATATCCTCTGGGGATTACTCATATCTCAAAAAACTTCCAAGGCAAACCATTCAATAGATGAGATTTTATAAAGTGGACCAAAGTAGGGACAGATACACAAACTCTACGGCATGAACAATAAATGCACCACATACAGTAACTACCCACCACCTCGACCTCCACAATCCGTACTTCGTACATCTCTACACAAGGGGAACTCTACTTCCTGCCCTGGCACTCAATAGAAGCATTGGACATAAACCCTGGCCTGCAGAAAATATTAACATAATTCCTGGGATACTGGGTTGTACAGTTTCATCTGATCTCATCAGATCTGTGTCTGACATCACCATCACAAATCATATACTTCATGAGCGTTTGTGTAAAATGGGTCAGCGATGTAGAATACACTGGTCTTATCAAACGCCTTAAAGATGTTCAAAATTCAAAATAGGTGGCTAACAATGGTTGGAGTCTTTCCGTTTAAGTCCCAGCCCTGTTATCCTTCTTCACCTCAAGCTGTCAAATCAGGCGTGGGCACAAGCTTTAAAAATGGATTCAATAAAACAGCTGTAAAAAAAGTTATCATGTTACCAAATGTGTTAAATGATGTTCATTTTCTGCAGGAAAAGCAAACCCTCAGGTTGGCTACTTAAAACAATCTGTTCTTTCCTTGTATTACAGGAGCTTTGGCAACACACTGTAATCTTTAAACTGTCATGTCCTTAAGCTTCTTAAGGAAGAACACAACGTTATCAACAACATATGCACAATATTTGTCATTTTTCCATTCTGGCAATGGACTTGTTCCACTCCAGGTACATTCACACAATACACTGATAGGGGTGTAATGGTTCAATACGATACAGTGGTGCTGGGGGTCTTGTTCTATCTCTCTCTCACCTCATATTTACATTAAAATCAACACTTACACACAAAGGTTTACTAGATTATGGCTCCATAAATCTGGTCAACACACGTCTCTCTCGTTCCCTCGGTGTCGTTGTCTGTTCTCACTCGTAGCTCTGCTGAAGTCTCTGTCTACTGGGGAGCAATTTGTGTTTTGTTCCTTTATAGTTTATGTGTGTTAACTTGTTGTACAGAACAAACTAAACAATAAGAAGAAAAGGAAGTCCTCCGTTTTGTGTCCGTCCTCCCTAAAGCCGCTAACAGTGACTTCAGACGGCTGCTCCGTAGGGCTGATATCTCCGCTGGACACGCCGCTCACTGATCGCTCCATTAACAGCTGCTTCCTCTGCAGAAATGCAGACTTTAACTGAACAACAGCTGGTAAAGACAAGACGGTCAACAACGCCTGTAATCAGTTGTCCATGTTGAATTAACCTGGTAGTCGATCGGTAATCAAGACTGTTGCTTGTGAACATCTGGGAACGGTCACATGATAGGAGCGTGGCGAATCAGGGAAGGACAGCACGTTACGTTGGGTGGGTTGCCATGTTTGAGCGCAGTGGCTCCACCAATTTCAACTATATTTAATTTTTCAAAAACAATTTAATATGATTCAAACTTATTGTTCGGCAACTTTCAGACATTTCAAAATACTTTTATGAACATTTTTATATAACATGTGTGTCAGGGAATAATGAGTAGTAATTCTATCTTTAAAGGACTAGATCAAATATTGTTATTAGGATTTTGTTTGTTGTTGTGGAAAGAAAATTGTTGAAGTGTTTTGGAATTCAAAGGGTTTCATTTTTGAAAGAACATTTCTTAGGGCACAAACAAACGCTTATCATCTTTAATGAGATGTTATTGCAGTGGGACAGTTGCTGCTCACAAGTGCTACATTTCACAACCGGTACGATCCCATACAACAGATCTCACTCTGTCGCGCTCCCTTCATTTCTTTCAATTGTAATCTTACACACTGCGGATATCACAAAACTCCATCTGTCTCTTTCGGGCTTGAAAACCATCAACAACTGACCCTTTTCATTCACTTTTACTGCAGATGGACACTTGCATTATGGACCTGACCCTCCAGATGGTTTGTTACACAGAACCATCTGAGAAGCTGTCATTGGAGACTGTGTGGAAAAGGGCAGGCACTCGCACAAACTACTTGGCAGGTGATTGGATGAACCATCTGTCATTCAAACTTTTAGCTGAAGCCTGTCAGGAGCAGATGAAAAACATCTTCACCATGGAGAAAAGCCTTCAGAATGAGGAAATACTCTACAGTTCTGATAGAAGTGATGCTATTGTAGCATCCTCACTAAACTCTTTAGAAGCCACCATTGTTGTTTTGAATGAAGAGTTGTCTCTCTGTGTCGTCTCACAAACCTGAGCCAGTAGCTCCTCACAGGATGCTGATTGGTCCGGACACAAATGCATTACTTGAAGCTTGACTAGATGTATTTTTGTGTGATCTTGTGATATCGCAAGAATCCAGCTGCCACGTTAGGTAACCTTAGCATCGCTGATTGGTCTAAATTCATCCAGTCAGTCTGGAGAATTAACCTAAAGGGGCAGACACATTATTCTTCAGCCCTTCACTCCATCGCTCATGCATGATTTTATCTGATTTTGCGAGGAATCCGACCCGTTAGCAAAGATAACAGTTATAGTTATAGAATAACTTTATAAAAATAGCCAATCCTCTTTTTTACTTTTGTTTTTTAGTGTTAGTATTAAATTGAGACGGCTTCATAACCAGTTAAAAGTTCCTCAAAGTAACAATAAAGAAAACATTGTTGACTTTTGGAAGAAGACTGGTATGAAAGTGTGGCCTCCGGTAAAGTCAGATGTGGTTGAAAGCTCCGGAAGAAGCTGGCAACGGGATCTTTAGTTAATGCTGTTGTGTTCTGGAAGGCAGTGGAGAGCGATGTTGTTATTCTGATCGGTAGATTAGAAAACTCTCATACAGGTCATTCTTACATCTCGTTTAGGTTGAAAGAATTGTCAAACCAAAAGTGGCAATGAATAAATAAAATTGCTAAAATCTTCCAAACATTGTAATGAAGCTTCACCTGCTGAAACCATGTGATGTGCAACTTCAATCTCAATTTTTTTTTTCCTCAAAGGTTTCAAAGTTCTTCAGATCAATGCAACAAACTGGGTAAAGACGGTACAGAAACGTGTGTTTGGTTCTTGAGAGTACTAATTCAGATGCATAACTCTGGGGGGGGGCTGTTCCCCAAGTACACCCCCACCACCAGCCCCCACCACATTCCTATCAACACCCCCTTCCCTGCATCCTACTCTTCCTGCTTCTCTGGCTCGCTCTGTCGCGCCAATTCGACAGAGCTGAAAATACATCTCTGAACTTGGCGTCTGGGAGGCAGCGGGAGACGAGGCTTGTCAGCGGGAGGGTGAAGAAGAAGAGAAGAAAGGGGGAGTTAGAGGAAGAGGTGGGGATAGGGAGGGGGGGCCTATGCTTCTATCTGTTGCCGATAAAGACAGTGCATCTCCTCCTCCGCCCGTCGCCATCCCTGTCAAGTGACCCGCCCCGCTGCACACATCACACCGCGCCCCGACACTCGTACACACTTCCTCACCCCTTATTGTCATTCCTGTCACCCTCCTTCCTCATATGTTTGCATTGGAACAGCGAAACGAATGCCCCCCCTCCCTTTCGCTCATGTTTTATCATCATTTCTCTCACCCTGTTGCCAGCTTCTTATTCTTCTCTTCCTTCTGTGCCTCCTTTCCTTACTTCCCCTTTGCTTCACAAGTCAATTCCTCCCTTCCCTCCCCTCTGATGAGAACTCCCCCTCGTGCTGTCACACTCTCTCCTTCCCCTCCTCTTCTTCCCCTCCTCTTCTTCCTCTCCTCGTCTGCAAAGCTTTAGGTGTTACGAGGCAGATGAATGATTTGTTGATCAAAATGATTAAAGTACTTGAAATTCATTTTCTGTCAGTAATTTGAAGAATTGCTTGACTAACTATACTGTAAAATTGACCATCTCAAGAAGCTTTTCATGTTGCACCAGGTAATGATGGTTATCTCAAAGAGCAGTCAGAGGTAACGTTCTGAATTGTTAGGTACTGATGGACAGCTTTTTGTTTAGCTCTGCAGCTCTGCAGCTTTCTCTCAATAGAGCTTCTACACATTGCTCTTCAGGAGACACTTTCTCATTTTAACTTTATCATTTAAGCTGCATTATTGAATATCGTCTTATATTAAGAATGAATCACATGACAATGTTAACTACCTCAGCTCAACTCCAAACAGCAAAAACACAAAGTTAGCAACTAGCTGGTTAACACGGTGGACCATTGAGCAGCTAAAGAGACATTCTTCACAGTACAAAACATGAAAACACAAGTGAATATTGAATAACATTTATTAGTAACACAAATCCAAATCAATGCTAATGCTGCTTTGTGTCTTCTGGATGTATGCAGGCAACTATTTGTGAAAAAATAGCTTATGTCAGATAAGTTATCAGCTTGTTCTATTGCAGACAAACATACCAATGAATGCAGGTTGTAAGATGATTTGCCAGCAGCAACCACACCTGATTCCCAGATGCATTTGGGGCCGATGGCATCTCTGGATGCATCTTAGCTCGTGAGGAGTAGAAGTGATAGTGCAGTTAGTGGCTCTCCGTACTGGTCCATGCTGTAACACTTTGGATCATGACACTGTGAACAAAGGGTCAAACATTCATTCAATTTGTTGCAGATGTTGATGATCACCAGATGATGATTGATAAACCATTGACATTTCCTTTGGTGCCACCATTAGGCAAAATATTTTAATGTAAAGAAATATTGAAATCATAATAGGCATATTGCCATGAAAATACTGAGCAAATGAATGTTGAACCTTCCTGTTAGTACCCAGTCTTTCAGTCCTTTGTGTTTTTATTCATGAACATATATAGCAGCCTTGAGAGGTTTCTTACCAGACAGTACTAGTTATTGCAACCAAAGTTATCTTTTCTTTGGGGATCTTTTGCTTCAGGTTTGCCAGCTACTGCTAAGGACTAAGGACATAACTTTCAAATGATTAGAAGATGTAGCATAGCAACAAGAAGCAAAACTGTCTCTACCGGCATTGTTAAGACACATTCCAACTGAAACCAACTGGTGCCAAATCTTAGACCTGAACTCAACTCAAGACTCAGACACATTTGTATTTCAGGCTATATAAATAATATGTACTTGACTTGACCCAGAGCAGATTTTTGTTTTTCGTTAGCCTGTTAATGCAAAGTATTGTCCACTCTCTGTCATCTTTTATACTGGGCCTTGAGTATACATGAAGCATGTCACACTCACAGATGCAGATGATTGTCACACTCAGAGAGAATGTGATAGCTGAATGCATAAACAGCTTGGCACATCATCATGTGGAACACAAGTGAACATGTCTGCTGAGGTCAGTGGAAGCTCAAGGCCCTCCACTCAGAAAGATTTACTGAAAATGTGTTTGTCAGATTACTTTAATTATTCTGCTTGAAATGCCCATGTATGGATTGCTCTCTCTGAGAGTAATATAAAAAGGAAACAGACTTTCTTGCTTGAAGCATCCTTTATCATTTCATGAACAGCTTTGTTTCCTTCCTCTAGACCCCAGACCATAATGTGCTTCATATCACTGATGATTTTGTTTGTCAGTCCGGGAATAATTCCAGTGTCAACATTTGGGCTTGGGGATGTGATGCTACAAAGTTGATTGTATTGTGTATGCCATCCAACACCAACAGAGGTATAATTATAGGTGTTCAGTGCAATTATGTCTGTCAATACGGGGACATTGAACAAGGCAGGCACAATGCAAATGAAATCAATAGCATACACCTAAAGGCTGGGGAACAGTAGCACTTGGATGTGCCCCAGAAAGCCTGGTCTCTGTAGTTTACAGTGAAATAAAACGTGTTGTGTGGATCATGTTGTATTGATTTGTCCTGCTCTCTCATGTAGAAAAAGAGACGGTCCTGGAGCCGTTCGTGCTGAAGGACCTGCTGCCGTCTGCACTGGGAAGTTACTTTCGCTACACCGGCTCTCTGACCACCCCGCCCTGCAGTAAGGTGGTGGAGTGGATCATCTTCAGCAGACCTATCTTTGTCTCCTACAAACAGGTGAGAAGCACAGAATATCAAGACACGTGTAGAATAGAATCACTTGTTGTGGTGGTGGAAAGTTCCTTAAGCTCTCTGTCTTTAAGTATTTATTACAGGATAAGATATAGAAAAATGATGAAGAGTGTACAAGTCATCAAACATGAGCCAATGAGTACAAACAGAGTCACGGGATTCTATTCAGCTGAAGAGGGACAGAGTTCCTTCACCCTCTGTGAGGATCAAGGAAGTCTGACCTTTTTCTCGGTCTTGAGAGGAGCTTTAGGACACGTCCGAGAGACGCAGCTTGCCCCGTCCAGCTGGAGACAGCGTGTTGTCAATGTTTAGTTAACCAGCACATGGACTTTGGACATTTTACCTAAGATAAGAAAGAACATGTTTTTCAGTAATGCAAACACTGCTGACACAGAAAAAGTGGTTCAAACTATAGAGACGTTACAGAGTTCCGACAGTTGTTTGTAATGAATTCATGTAATTTGAATGTCAAAATGAGTTACATGCATGTACTGTTTTGGTAAAAAAGCATGGAAGCTCAGTGCAGCCATATTTAGGCCCACTATCTCAAGATTAGAAATGAATCATCTTGATGAATGAATGATTACGCTGAAAAAACGATGAATCATATTGTGATCCGGGCTTAAATATGTTATTATGTTAGGATAAAATGAAGTCCTATTCCATTGTGAAGAGGAAAGCTCTCCTGCCATTGCAATAAATGAATCTGTGTCCCAGAAATATAATTTGCCATGTTTAGAAGATTACATCATCAAAGGTGCTGAATTTGAAATTCAGAGCATATCTGTTGCCTCCACACAGCTCTCAACATGGTGAGAGCTGAGCCGGCGGCTCACAGCTAATGGTGCTAACAGAGCTTACCAACAACAGCAACAGGGCTGACAGAGGTAACGGTGTTTACCTGGGAACCAGAGGGTCGGGGCTATGCTTCCACCACGACGCCGTCAGTCATTATCAGCTGTAACATCCTTATGAGCGCAGTGCCATGAGCGAGCCTGCGGGGCACGCTCACATGCACGAACATGCACTAACATGCACTACAGGTAATGCCTGGCAATGTAAACAAAGCACAACATCACACAGAGGGAGAGCGGCTTCATTCTCTGCTCAGGTACACATTACTACACTATATCATATACATATACTATACTATATTACGTAGCTAATACATGTTTGTTATGTTAATGCTCTTAATGTCATCTAGAGCAGTGGTTCTCCACTGGTCTGGCTGCAGGACCCACTATCACCCCTTAATGACAAGCCGCGACCCAAATTTTCAACTTCTCAAATGTATTTAATGTAAAGATGGTGCAGTTTGAACCTGAGCTGAAATGTCTCTGCAGTCGTAGTGTAGGGAGCTCTCTAGTGCAGATAAATTGTTCCTGTAAGTCCCCGTCCCACACGTTTCACGTAAACCAGTAAATCTGCTTTGTTTGTGATGTCTGTAGATTCGTCCATTTGCAATGCAAAATGACCACTTGCCTAATTCGAGCTGTGGTCTGTTGTTTGATGTCATCCGACATGTCTTCAATTCAATACTTATAGTGTCATATGACAGAGGTAAAGTTTTCAGTTTATCCGCTGCGGATTGAAAAAACTCAATCTAAGAAAATCCATATCTCATGTAGTCGGTGTCGTACTTGCATTTCACTCAATTAGCATGAAAACAAACTGTGTGGGTGTTCTTCTATACCAGGGTATTCAGGTACATTGGTCCGGAACATTACAATAATATATATATATATATACGTATATATATATATATATATATATATATATATATATATATATACGTATATATACAGTTGTGTGAAAAAGTGTTTGCCCCCTTCCTGATTTCTTATTTTTTTGCATGTTTGTCACACTTAAATGTTTCAGATCATCAAACAAATTTAAATATTACACAAAGATAACACAAGTAAACACAAAATGCAGTTTTTAAATGAAGGTTTTTATTATTAAGGGGGGAAAAAATCCAAACCTACATGGCCCTGTGTGAAAAAGTGATTGCCCCCTAAACCTAATAACTGGTTGGGCCACCCTTAGCAGCAACAACTGCAATCAAGCGTTTGCGATAACTGGCAATGAGTCTTTTACAGCGCTGTAGAGGAATTTTGGCCCACTCATCTTTGCAGAATTGTTGTAATTCAGCCACATTGGAGGGTTTT
>NW_022280129.1:662041-682378 GCF_004355925.1 Anarrhichthys ocellatus
ATATATATATATATATATATTGTTTCCTGCATGAGGCTCTTGAGCAGCTCGCAAAAAACATATATATATTATAACTATAGTCACAAAAGAAAGAAAACTTTCTTCGCCCAATCATTTGATCCATAGCCCGAATATCAGTCACAATTTTAAAGAATCCGCATTGCTCCTCTTGTATCTGAGGTTCGACAAGCGGTCGGAGCCTCCTTTCCAGCACCCTGGCATAAGCCTGGGAACGCCTCGGGATCCCCCAGAATGAGCTGGAACATGTTGCCGGTGAGAGGGAGGTCTGGGTCGGCCTGCTTGACCTGCTGCCACCGCGACCCGACCCCGGACAACCGGTGGAAAATGGATGGAAATGGAATTTTAAAGAAAATCAAAGGGGCCCAGATATTTTCAAGTTCTGTAGCAGGTATTTAGATACAGTAGTTAAGTAATGTGCTTAAATGAATGTGATTGCATAGATGCAGTCAGACTGTGGCTATGCTAACCTAGTTTTTCAAAAAACAGACTGTCACAGAAAAATAACTTAATTACCGTAAATTCTCAATGAATTCCCTCAGCTGTAGAGTGCACCAGGCCTTTATCTGAAGCAGGCTTTATTAGAGACAAGTAAGCCCCAAAACTAAATGAGAAAATATGTTATGTGTGTGATCTTTCACGAACCCCTGCGCTACATAATTACTGTATACAAACACAGGAGATCTGCCATTAAGTCCAACATTTGTTATTCTCTTGTATATAATGTGTTTAGGAATAGGAAGGCCACAACATTTCATGAGAATGACTGTGGATTTCTTTCTTTTTTTATTTGAATAACTAAAAACATTTTCATGCAGAAGCATCTGCAAACATGCAGACTGAGATATGAGTTGTCCTTCTAAACAGAACAGCATATCCAGTGTTTGTAAAAACATCTTCCTTACCCAGTCTAAAGAACACTTGGCAGACTCATCCCCTTATAAAGCCAAAGGTGTTTGCTTCAGAGCAGCAGTGGAGAAGTCATAAGAGCAGATCAATGTAAAGCAGCAGTTAGGAGATGTTGTAAAGACTGATGAGTCGGGAACCAGACTGCTCTGTTTCCATCTTATTCCCCAGCTCAGCTTCTACATTTTCCTCCAGTTCCTTTCTCTTTCCTGTGCCATCAGCAGCGTGAATCTGCAAGAAAGCCGTGTATTTGATTAACATGTATGTCTGTTGTATAGGGACATGACAGAGTTTATGTGGTAACTTGTGGCACAGTTCTAGGGGTTGACCACAGTGCTGCTCTAACCACAGTCTAGCCCTCGTGCAGTGTGTTGTCCTCAGTCGATCCGTACGAGCTCCTCTCTGGTTGCTGCCAGACTAAAACATATCTGTGTGTCAGTGGAAAGAGTCTGACAAGTGAGGTGTCTAGACTTTGTAGGATTTAATAATCTTAAGGTCTCCAGCTGAAGCGCCACACACTCTCGTAACAACATAACATAACAGAATAGCTTACATCAATACGATGCCCACACAAGCACCACTGACATAAACCCTCGCCTGCACACTGTTACTTTGTGGAAAACAAAGTTTTCTCTGACCCAAGAAATGAAATCCATTCCTCATTCCCAGACTTTAGTCTAGTATAATACACATGGCAAGGATAAGCAGACAAACAGAACGCAGCTAAACTCAATCTGAGTTTCAGAGCAAAAAGTCAAGAATTCATGTAAATGAAAGAACACTCCCACTGAGAACACTGACAGAGGTTGCCAGGTCTGTCAGTCATGGTTCTCTGAGTTTATAGTGATCAAAGCAGACATCATCTGACAACAACACATTTCATACTTGCTACATGTTTTCTCAGCATTAATTCTTTGTTCAGCTGCTGAAGACAGCTTGTATTTATTCTTTCTGAAGCTGTATTTTAATTTCTAAGAGATAGATGTGGCTCAGTCAGGTAACAGATACATCATTCCTTTCTATATGCTATTTATTCAGCACTATCTAAGGACGTTAAACTGTTTTCCCACATTCTGCAGCCTAACCAAATGTGTACATATCCTCAGCAGTCTAGAACTACAAACAAACAGGAGAGTTAGGGGCACACCACAGGACTGAGTAGTCCTTGGTGCAAATGAATCCAGCAACTATAACAATGTTAGGCTGATGAGGTTGTTCATTTGAGGAATAGAATATGGCTAAACATAACTTCATCTCAATTGGATCTGATTTAGTTGAGAGCGGCGATGGTCGGACCAGGTTTGTTAGCAGACTTTATCATGCTGTTTACATTGAAAATGTTCCGAGCCATCTTGCACATAGGAGGACAAATTACTGCCGGTAAACTGTGAAAGATGAAAAGCACCTGAATGTGGACTTTGTGGACAGACCGTCTCAAAGGAGGTGCAAGTTCAGCTGAGCTGTCAGTCCTATTATGGACCCGCCTCTATGGCTCAGGTCCTTCAAAGGAGGCAGAGCCTGAATTAGGACAGAGCCAACACCTGTTGAGTTACTCTCTGTCGAGGCCCATCACGAGGACAGGTGCAGAAGTCAGGGTTTTCTGGGTAAACCAGTGGTGGATTACAAAGGAAACAAAGAGAAAGACAGAGATGAAGAGAGCATGCTGCAACTCCCCTCAATGCACTTCAGTACTTTAGTACCGTGTGCTTAGGTTTCTGCTGGAAGTAGCTTCTTTAGATGTGTTTTACTGAAAAGGAGCCGATTCTTTAGAGTCACTTCATCTTGCCTATTGTTCGTCAGCCTCCACAGGCATGACACAACACATGCAGCCTCAGCTGACCAATCAGCATCTCCATAGCCACTGTCGTAGTAGATTTGAGGAAAAATCCAGCTTCACGGAATGACACACAGAGCAAGATTTGTTTCTCAGAGTTGATCCTTGAGACAACATCCTCAGCTTTAGGGTGGTGCATGTGTTGCCTGAGAGGAGGAGGCTCTGCCTTAGAAGCTAAACTCAGGGAAATAAAGTCTCGTCTCCACAGTAAACGCAATCAATGGTATGAAAGCGCTGCCTTGTGGAACTATGAAGGAACTTTATGTATAGAGCACCTTTCATGAAAGCAATAAATAACAAATACACACGTTTAAAAAACAAACATAAAATGAGTTTAGTTTATCTAAAAATTACAAAAAAAATCATGAAAGACTAAAAAGCGACATCTGCTAGTTGAAAGCAATATTAAAGAGATCTGTTTTGAGTTCCATATTTTTAGGATGTAGTGGCTAAAAGGAGCATCCCCAAAGGTTAATCTGGCAACAGTAAATGAAGCAGCATGTGGATCTTAGGGTCCTTAGAGCAGCATGAAACAGCAGGCGGTCTGTGATATAAAAGGATGTTAGGATGTTTAGTGCCTTACTAACAGACTAACACTAACACAAGGAGTGTAAAATCAATTCTAACAGATACAGGTAGTCAGTGTAGGTTGTGTAAAACAGGTGCTGCATGATCACTCATTTTAGATTTGTTAAACACTGGCAGCAGCATTCTGAATGCTGTGTAGCGTTACAGTGGTCAAAGAATGAACACGCTGCTCTGCATCGCTCTGGCTCAGTAGAGGTCTCCCCTTTGCTGTGTTGCACAAATGATTGAGGTCAGAATGTAAAATGACACCGAGGTTTCCTCCTTGTGGTGGTGTCTGCGAGGCCTGTTTCCTAGCAGTCATGGTGGCTCTGCAGATCATAGTCTGCTGGTTAGATCCATGTGATACAGAGTGTAACGTGTGGTATTATTTGATAGTTGTTTTTAATCCAACTTTGACCTCATTATGTTTTGCGGTTACCCGTCCGTCTGTTTCTATGTCTGTACGTACGTCTGGTCCATTCTCCTGAACACGGTATCTCAGAAACGCCTGCAGGGAATTTCTTTTTGGCACAAACTTCAACCTGGACTCAAGGATGAACTGAGTAGAACTTGGTGGTCAAAAGTCACTGTGACCTCACAAAATACATTTACGTCACCTAACCATTATAAAAAAAGCAAAGGATAAAAAGCACATAGGAAATGATGTGGAAGGAAGACCAACGGAATATGAATCAACAATGAGTCAACAAGGAAGCAAGCGATGGGGGCATCATCCATCCTTCCTGACCATTATCCAGTCTATCTCAACATGTTTAAAAGCCTCTTTTGAAGTCCTTTTCTTTCCCTACTTTGTTTTGCTGTGCGACTCTCCAGAGAAAACATTATGGAGGAAGATAAAAGGAGGTTGGGAAGAGAATTAACACAGATGGTGACTCCAGTTATTGTCTCTCTGCCTCTTTGTATTTCATTTCTCTCCACTCTCTCTGCTAGTCTTTTGTTTTGGATGGTAGTTGAAGTAGGTCAGCGGGAGTGACAGCCGTTGCTTTGGGCCTGCTTTTAGAGTGGATCGATGCTCAGGTTCTTACACAACTCACCCAAAATGCCTTCCTTTCAAACAGTCATGTGGACTTGCCACACTTGTATTTGTGCGTCTCACGTGTGTGTGTGTGTGTGTGTGTGTGTGTGTGTGAGAGAGAGAGTGTGGGAGTGTGTGTGTGTGTGTGTGAGAGAGAGTGTGGGAGTGAGTGTGGGAGAGAGGAAGACTGCTTCTCAGATGTTACCAGCCTAAGATGGCTTATGCCGCGCTGGTCTCACGTTGCATTCACCCTGAATATGAGCTGCCAACTGGGAAGTACTGCTGAGATCAGCCTCCTAGTAGCAATTCCAAGTGGGACATGTGGGAATTTTTTATAATTTCCCATCTGGCATTGTGTGCAAATGTGCCAACATTTCCAGAAAGCAGCTAAGATGCAGCCATATGGGTTTCTTTTTCTCCTCGAGGTCTGTCAGAAGATTGAGCACTGTTAGATTGCAAAATAGCTCCTCAGTTAGCGTTCTTTTGGTTATTTTCATGCTTATATACATTTGTACATCTATAATAAATCAGGGCTAAACAAAACAATGTTTTTTGACATTAAAGATACATTTAACTTTTATTTGAAGAGCATCTTAATGACTAAATTCCAATGTGAAGCAGGTCCTAGTTACACATTGAGTTAGTCATTGAATGCAGTTGAAACACTGGATATCATCAACATCATAGGAGTGTAACTGTACACATTCCACCATCCAGTATGCGCTCTTTTTCTCATTTATTGATAAACATGTGAACATTAACATTAACAGGTGGCTCTCTGGCCATACTTATTATTAGAAAGATTACAGTACTCCAATGCTGACATATGGCCAGTGAGGCTCTAGTCTGCATATTCTAGGATATAAAAGGAAATAAGAACATTGTCCATTGCCCTCTGTGCGTGTAATACACTTTATGTAAAATGAACATCAATGAACTGTGAGACCTAGTCGTGCGGTTGAAGCGTTTCACGTTCATGTCATCTCAGATCAGTTTATACTCAGTCAAACTCTCTGAACTGATCCACTTCCAGGGATCACTCCAGTATAACTGCAGCCTGTTTACGAGGACAAAGAGACGGACTGATGCAGATGTGAAGGAACGTCAATAAATGTTAGCAAAGCTCAAACCCACTCTCACACCGCTGCATCAGGTCAGGCAGCTATATCACTGGCAGGATGCTCTACCTGCCCCTTTAAAACAAAACTCCACAGGAAGTTAAGTTAGGCAACAAAGCACTTACCCACTTACCTAGGGTTAGGAATAGAGTGTGGTTGATGTTATCTTAACTACGTATATGTGACTACCACACGTGACTCAAGTGAAACGACGCTAGAGAACAACAACTGCCCAACTGCCAAAGCTTTAGCCCTTTAGAAGTTATCTCGCACACATTCGAAGATGTCGACCCAACTAGACTGCATCAGGCTCGGTCAAAACAGCCTAATGCGTACTGAAGTGAAGATCGGTCACTTATTCTAAGCCCTACATCCTGTACCAAGTTGTTTAAGATGAACACACATAGTTACACCTCTACAACCTATGCAAGTTGAAAGCTTGAATTTATTTTTTACTAATATTACCCTATTTGTCACAGCTCTGCCACCAATATACTGTTTTTCCATCTCTCACTCACCTAATCAGTTTATTCAGTGCACCTGCCAATCTACCCGCCCGTTTGGCTCGTTCTGTTCCCGGTTTCCCCGTCTGCCTGCGGAAACAGGTGAGCAGGTGGGCAGCAAAGGTCGGAGGGCATCTGGTGGATGGATGGAGAAGGGCAATGCAGGGAGCTGGGGAAGTGAAAATGTGCCTGAAGAGAAGAACAGAGAGGCAGAGTTTGAAAAGCTAGACTGAGGCAGACTTCTTCTTGTTGAAGTTGTGGACACAACAGGAGATAATTGCTACACAAGTCAAATGTACACCTCGGTTAGCTGACTATCTAAGCCCTTGCCTAGGTCCAGTGATCCCAACCCACCCAATCATCAGAGAAGGAGCCCAGAATACGAGCAATGCTGAGAGTAATTAGTGAGTTAGGGGTTTGCCATTCGGTTGCCTGGATGTCAAATCACCAGATCAGTACCAACTAGATACCATGGTGAGTAGAGGTCTGGGCAGAAAGGTTATTCAAGCCTGTATCTGCCCTTTTCTGCAGAATTTCCTACAATTTCCACCTGATGCTGGAGTGAGTCTCCCCACAACATTGATCTATAGATTTTTCAAATACGTCTGTCACAAGCCACGGGAGCACATCAACATGTTAAATACATAATATATATATATTTTATCTAAAGACATGCAAATACAGTTTCTAATATTAGCATGGCTTTAGAAGACATGAGCACAAGCCTTAGTGTGTCAGTGTTGCATCAATGCAGAGACAAACTGCTGTCCCTGTTTGATGCATTATGTGTTACCCATAGCAACAAATACAAGCTGCTTGTGATCTGCCTATGCTGTCAGAGGACTCTCGCTCTGCTGTGACCACGGCTTTGTGCTCTGATGGCGATTGGAGGCCGATGTGAAGGTGGGAGTTACAGCATGGCCTGGTGTCAGGCTGCACTGTAGTGCGTATACCAGTGCTGTCTGTGTTTGATCCAGAGCCGGAGGAAGGGCTGACGGCTCTCAGCCTCGTGTACTATTGCAGTCCACTGTGTGAGGAGAAACACAGATTGGAGGCAAGCCATTAATAGTAATCATTCACTCACACATACACCAACACACAGTAATGATGTCTGCAGCGCGAGTCAACAAACAGTGGGGCCAAACAGTTGTGAGCATTCTGAGAAAATATGCTCCTAATCTCACACACATTTAGAGGCACTGCTGATTTCACACTTTGAGTTTGCTTTAGCAAACTTTTTAGGCCGTTGCACAGGCATTACTCATAGTCCCTCCTGACCTGAGGACTTTCTCCATCCTTAGAGGGAAAGGTCAGATATTTTGAAGTGAGTTTGTATGAGGTATTGCCTACATGGCTGTCAGCTCCCCCCTGGTTTGTAGAAACAGACAGTATTACCAGCACGGGAGCAAAGCAATGTACTGCTAAGGACGGGTACAGCAGCCAAACCTCATTTAGACTCCTAACAGAATCAATATCAGTTTAAGTGTACGCTGTATTTAGAATTCTTTTCCTTCTCTACCTTGCCGTCAGACAGCCGTTCCCGACGAGGAACTAAAGTCCCCCCTCCTTCAATTAAAAGCATAAAAGAAATCCCTGCGTGTTTCCAGCTTTACAAAGGCATGATGGGAAATGTAACCTGCTATCTAAAGAAGGCAGAAAGGACTAAAGATAAATCAGCAGTTCACAACAAAGCTACTCGTAGAAAGCCTTACACAAAGGAGCAGGCATGGATCTGTGTCTATTGCTGCAGTTGTGCCCCGTTCCCTCCATCTCCAGTCTTTGTCCACCCTTTGTTAACCCTGAGGGTTTACCACGGCTCAGGCAACAGTGGAATCACACTCTGGCTTTTTCTTATTAATCCTTTGCTTTCACGCTCAGATTTGACTTTCATCATTTCCGAAAGTCACCCCTAAAGCTGGTCACCAACGCTGGCAGGCCAATGTTTTATGGGCGTTTTACATTTGTTTTGCGAGAGCTTGGGGGATGGGGGTGTGCTCATCCAAAAAAAACTGTCTGCCTTCCTCCTCTGCTGTTATTTTTCCCTCCCAGTAGGTGGGGCCTAAGAATGGGGAGGATCGTCGGCTTATCCAGGCATCAGGCTTTGTTCCAAAGCAGGATATCTCACCTACTGTCCACATTGCATCATATTGTGATGTGGATATTAATGGTTTGAATCAGAGTAAAACTGCTAGAGCCACTGAGGGAAGTGATTTAGCATTTCAATCTAAACGCTGTGTTTCATTCAACACTTTGAGATTGCAAAGTTGAATTAGCATTTTCTTTAAAGGCTGTTAGCAGTCTTTTTACTTCATCAATCTTCTTCATTTGTTTGTAATTCTCTGCTTTGGTCTTTGGTTCATTCTTTCTTTTTCCACAGCAGTGGTAATAGTTAGTATGTCACAGGGTTCAACAGGAATGCTTTATTTTTTTCACTTGCCCAAGTGGGTCAGATATCTACTTATTATATTTCAATTGTGCAAATTTCTGAATTTCTTAACTGTTATCAAATGACAAAAAAGACTAAAGTTAGTCATCATGTTTATTCTGTATTTAAGTAAATGAATCTGGAGCTCGACCATATCCTCTGAACTACCCAACTAAACTCCTCTTTCCAGGATCATTGAAATGCTCGCTGAAGCTCATAAACATCTTTACCTGCTGCCATTTTCTGCCCGATCGGTACTGAGCATGTGCAACTCTCAACAGAGATGAGAAGGAAACAAGATGGCTCACTCCTTAGCTATTTACATCATCGGCTTTCATTCTTTGCCCGAATGTTGGTGATTTACTAGCCTGAGATAGTGTTTCACTTGTCCCAGGTAAGCAGGCAAACCTGAGGTTTGAGGAGAGTCACTTCTGAAGTACAATTTACAATAATAAGTTAAGGACAATCCCTTCAAAATTCATTCACCTTATTTTGCTGTGGCTGAGTTTCTGTTTTTTTGTTTCTATTTCAGAGCACCAGATTGTTGTACAGGACAATCTGCTGTGCTCAGAGATATCCTCACTGAGACATTTACCTTAGTGAGACTGAATCTGCCTCTCAACTTCCCTTCTCCAACACTTGCTTGCACACAAGCTGTTTGTCTGTGTGCATTGCTTCCAAACACATTGTACAGAGTATCCATCTGCCAACACAGACAGAAAGATGACACTTCAGTCACACAGTGCAAATCCATGTCTGGTTGCACGTCTTGCCACACAGCATGCATTTGACAAATGGCAACATGCAAGAAGAGGCCAACTTCAATATCAACCCAAAGCAGTACAAAATGTCCACAGCTTGATGAACAAGGCAGCTAAATACGTATTAAAACTACTTTGGGAACCGTTTAACCAATCACAGCAAATACAGTGTACAAATTGCTTCTTGTAGCCACAAACGTCCTTCCAGAAGTACCTCCTATAGTCTCCCAAACCAGTCAGCCAAATCCAGCCGGGTGTGACACAATGTCAAACAGCTTTGGCCCATACATCGTTGCTCGATTTGAGCAGGTTTTGGGGTTGTTGGGCCAGTTTTAGCAGCACATGAAGTTGGGCCACAGTTGGCACCAAGAATCAAACCAGTGTACCTTGGTACCTCTGATTTACCATTCATTACTCGTCTGTCATGAGTTTGGCAACTAGATTTAGCTTTTTTGACTACCTTGGCATGGGCTCTTTCAGATGCCGTTTCGGCAAATAATGTGACAACATTACTTGTCACAACTCTTTATTTCAATGTGTTTATCAAAACACTGACTATTTCAAGGACTTGGCCAACTCCAAAACTATTTGTAAGGCCATTTGGAGTGTGTCTGTGGTTGCTTTATGCCACAGACTGGCAGAACATGAATATGCAATCAGAACTCCAAAATCGCAATTATCCCCAGGGACAGCACTTCAGAGATGCAGGCCACTCACTGAAAGTTCATGCTTTTGAAGTAACAGGTCTGGGTGAAGGGTTGGCAGTTGACAAATTCAAACATCTCCTCTGGTGAGAGAGCTTTTGGTTGGAAACCCTCAGGGCCACTTCTCCCCCAGTCTGGATCAGGGAGTCGACTTTTCCTCTTCCCTGTGATTGAATTGTCTGGTTTAAAGCCTGGAAAAGTGACTTCTTTTGGAAGCTGCTTATTAGAATTTTCTGAATTATCTGAATATGCAAAAATGCACCTTATTAGATTGTTCGATTTTCGTATTTTACTGTGTTTAATGACCAGTTCAATATGAATCTCTGTGTCTTTGTTCTATCCATATGTCATTCCATTCTGCTTTTACTGAACTTCTACAATGACATAGACTTTATTGCTGATATGTTTCTGGGTTCCGATCATGGGAGAGACATTGGCTTTAACTGGTTTTAACCTGTCAAAGTTTTTATTGTGTTTTGTTTTATCTTCACATTATGTCAAATTTTGGACTTGACAGATGCACTTTTTTTTAAAGAATAGTACAACACTTAGCTTAGCTTAGCTTAGCAGGAAAACTGAAATCTGGGAAAAGTTCTAAACTGTACAAAAGCAGCTGCACATAACACTTAGCATGTAATTTGTTACACAAACGGTATATTGGCAAACAAAAGCAGGGAGCAGTGCCTTGCTGGCGTTCACCTACATAATTCTACCTCAAACCACAAATAGCCATTTTTGTATTTTCTTTTTATTTCCAGATAACTTTAGAGAGAGCAAGCTAACTGTTCCCCCTGCTTCCAGTCTGTATGCTAAGCTAAGCTAATCCTTTCCTGGCTCTTGCACATTTAACCTACAGTTGTGAGATTGCTATCCATCCTCTCATTAACACTTTCAAAAAAAAAAAAGCTATAAACGTCAACATTTTGAATTCTCAATGCTGCTGGTGAAATATTGTTTTGTTTATAGTTTGGAATGATTGTAATGTTGTGTATACTATTTCAAAAGTGTCCCAGTGATATTCTTCACTATATTTACTCATTTATTTTCTACTCACGCATAAATACATATTGAATGAGTTCTTCATATGTTGGGATTATTGGTCATGTGTTTTGAATATTCTCCTCTGAATTATTATTTTTCTGTAAAGCCTTTGCTTTGCTACAGCAGTGACCCAGTTTCCTCAAGGGGATCATTAAAATGTAATCTTATCTTGTATTTTAATTAGATGTCTGCGTTGCATGCATGCAAAATATTGTATATTTTATAGAGTGAGTGAAAGTAGTTCTTACTGCTGTTTGATGGACACACAGGATGTGAGTTCTGCCTGCCACTAACTCCGCTTCTGTTCACTCTTCCTCTCCAACCCTGTCTCTGCCATGCTCGCTCTCCCCACCGGTACCAGTTGGAGGCTTTCTACTCGATCTTCACCACGGAGCAGCAGGACCATGTTAAGTCAGTGGAGTATCTGCGCAGCAACTTCAGGCCTATCCAGAGCTTGGACAACCGCCACCTCTTCAAGTCAGCAGTCAAAGACGCCTGGCTGCCCGACTTAACTGACAGCGGCAGCGGGCCGTATAGCACGGAGGCGTCTAAAGGTAGTGGTGCTGAGACTTATCACCATACATCTTCTAATTAAGAGAGAATGTGGTGTCTTTACAGAGCCTCTGGACAGTGGACACATCTGCACCAACACTAATCTAAATTATTAACAATTACTAGTTATTTAACCATATTTTTACTTTTCAAACTATACACTGATGGAGGAGACACTCAACCGTGTCAATGTTTAAATGTTTAAAATCTGAAATATTGCTGCCTCTAGCTATTTAAAATGATTATTTAGTTCTTATGAATGAATCATTAAATAGTTTTATGATAACAATAACAACATGATCATGTTGGGAATCTTTTAAGTGCTGAATTGAAGGAAATTTTAGACAAATTATATGTTCTTAATTTGAAATGTAGATTTATTTGATATTTTGAGTTCTAGAGGAAGAAACATACACAGCAAGGTTACATCTTTATAAAAATAATATCTTGAACTAATGCATATTACGTAGACTATATTACTGCTTTTAAGACTGCAAGTTATTCACTTTATTTGAGTGTTGAAATATGTTGAACTTCCTCCACCACTCACTGATCTACAGCACCTCTAAACTTCCCCTGGTTTCTTTCTAAGCTGCTCCAGTATTCTCACATTATTCCTGGATAGTGACATCTCCTAATGTTAATAAATGAGGGATATTCAGTGTTGTTCATGTGACCAGAGGAAACTAGATTGTTCTCTCCTCGTGTGTGTGTGTGTGTGTGTGTGTGTGTGTGTGTGTGGTCTGGCCGAGCTCTCTGTCATTTCACCAGCGAGCTGGGCAACTCCCCTAGCATAAGGCAGTGGGAGGCACACCAGCCGTCCTCCCACTCCTGCCTCATTACCACTCAAACAACACCACGCATTGTGCAGTGTGTGCATGTGTGTGCAGTGTGTGCAGTGTGTGTATGTGTGTTTTTCTCTGTATTTGTAAGTGCTCGCGTGTGGCCTAGCATCTGTGCTGTGTCAACTGTCCTAGCAGGATATGTCCCCTCCCTCCCTTCATACAAACTTCCATATGGTCGACTAGGAAGGTGGAGCATCACCTAGATGTGAACACACACACCGGCACATATACACATGCACCGTACTGTATATGTGTGTGTGTGTGTGTGTGTGCGTGTGCTCTCGTGGCACAGTGTGCTTGCGTACTCATTCAGAATGTCCTTGAGCGCTGCAGTGGGACATGTTTACTGTTAGCAGATCTATAAGGCTGGCAGAGGAGATGCAAAGAGGCAGATGAGGAGGAGGAGGAGGAGGAGGAAGGCTGACTCTGAGAAAAGAAAAGAGGAGAATCAGAGCTGCAGAAACATAGCCACAGCTGAGTGGGCTTAGGAGGGAAATCTGTGCATGTATGCGAGTGATTGTTTCTAATCAGCAATGATGGTTCATTTACTGTTGTGTCCCTAAAGACCTTTAGTGAGGTGGGAAGATGCATTTACAGAGGAGTGGTGTGTGGCTGTTGTTAAAACTACAACCCAACATTTTGGGAAAATGAAAAACACTCGTCTTGTTTTCTGAAGCAAATGAGAGGACCACTATCAGTTTAACCTGAGTGTCCAGTAGAGAGCACCTGTCATGGGGGTAACATGCTGACTGGAATCTGACAGATCTGATTGTTTTTAGTACCAACCTGTCTTTTTCACATCATGTTAGCTGGTAAACATGTGCAGCGATGCGTAGAAAAATGGAACAGTGGTTGTTTCCTAACCAAGAGGCAAAGTGTTGAGTCACCTCCGGGCCACCTTGGCAGTGTGCAAAGTATATTTCATAACTGTTGGTTTCAATGACAACTTTATCAATCTTTGCTGTTTTAAAAAATGTAATCTGTCAGCCCCTACCTGCGTAAAGAGGGGGGGGGGGGCTATGGGCCCTTCCCCCCTTCTCTTGGTGCCCTGGCTCGGACCACACCAATCTTCAGACTTCTACCTTTTGAAGGCCCAGATTGAATTGATATTGATCTTTTCATCTGACTCTCCGTCAGACAGCAAACAAACTTGTTTCCACAGTTTTAGTCACTTTTTTCACTTTAAATAGATTATGATAGCTCAGTCAAAGTCAAAAGGTGAACAGATGATGGGGTTCAAACTCCTCGGCTGACAAAAAAAAGCGAAGACATTTCGTCCAAGGTGTTGGCCTTTTTGACTTTTGCTCACATGGCGTCTTTGCTTCCTTTTCAAAAACACTTTAAAATAAACCTTTTTGCAAAGAGATGAATAGTTTAAAAGCATAAAGTGACCTCTTCCCCTTCTCAAGTCTCTAAATGACTGACTGCCTGGCTATATCAGACTAGCCTCGCAGTACACGAGTAGGGAGACATGAAAGCACAGCTGCAATGCACTGTAAGAGGGCAATTATAATTACATATAAACATACAATTATAATTACATGCACAAATATGTAATGGCATGAATATTGGAGGTTGTCTGACAAGGACTGTTGTGAAATTTGAGTTGCAATTGTGGACTTATGCCACAAGTAGGTCGATTTGCATTTTCAAGTATCTTAAGTGCCGACATTAAATAACAAGTTAGGAAATTCAAAAGATAAGATAATTCAATGATACACCATCATACAGCACTTCTAATGGAGTCAAAAATAAGCAGAGACGGAGCGCAAGTTATGTTTATTGATGTTCGAGTACATGCCAAATAATGAAAGTTTCACTTAGTATCCTTGCCCTTACAATTATACTGTTTCTGAGAAGTGATACAAAGCATTACGTGTTCTTCCAAGCATGGTCCTAAAGTCTCATGAAGGCCTTCTAAAGCCTCTGCCCTTATACAATAATGCACTTTGAATATGGTTATCGAAACTGATAGATAATGCTCTAAAGATTAGATTCCAAGCACACATGTCGTAGAGTTGTTGTGCAGACTGTCGCGGTCAGGCAAAAAAAGAAATGTATCTCCATATGTTGGCATCTTTTGAGATGAGTCAATGCGTTTGGTGACCCTTTATGTCCGTCTGTGGGTTTTACAAATATTTAATCAATGAAAAGTATCAAAAAGAGCTTCTGACAGAAACTTGTAACTCCATTTGATCAACCTTTCTGCAGAACCTCATATCTCCACCCGACTGGATGCGGCGCGCACCAAGCGATGGTCTGCCGAGTCAATTCTTGGCCAGATCGTTCTGTCACGGGGTGTGGTGGTGGACCCAAACATGACCAGGGATTGCAGAGTGAAAACAAAAGGTTATATTGTGAGGAGAACACAAAGGGAAACTTGACAGGGAACAACAGAGACATTTAAGGACGTGAGGTTGAGAACTGGGCAGGACAAGGCAGGGCAGACAGACTGAGGAACCGGGAGGGTGATCCAAACGAGGAGGTTGAAACAACACTTTAATCCAGGCAGAAGACACCACAGGCAAACAGTCTGGGATCTGCACACGTGTAGAAATCCACTCGGTGGAACACCAAGCCGTCAGGGGAGAAGGCAGACAGAAACCACAGGAAGCAGAGGCAGAATCTCGTGGTCATGGACAGAAGGCTGAGTCATTTACCGGGGCAGCGGCAAGACGGAGAAGTCCAAACAGGCAGGGTCGGCAACGGGAAAGTCTGGCATAATGCTGAGAACGATCTGGCAGTGAGTGTGTGAGAGACTGGGCTCTAAATAGTCGGTGCAGCAGAGTGAGCTGGTGAGAGTGATGAGCTGATGAGGTGAGTGAGAGAGTGACAGGGAGAAGGGGCAGAGCTGTGGCAAAGATGGACACACATTCACACATACACACTCTTACACTTGTGGTGCTGAGCATCCTCGGGCTCCCCATTTGCTGAATTTTTATTTCATCTTTTACTTAACTTTACAAATTTTAAATTGCCTTCACTAGAAAAAGTAGTGACACAACCTTGCAATCTGAATGTGCTTATTGTTCTGCACACTTGTTTGTGTCTATTTTGTTTTAGGTCAAGGTTAAGATGTCCAAGAGCTGAATTAGGTCCCTGCATAATATGTAGAAGTGCACTAACAACAATTTTACAAAAAGATACTGTACTGTAAGTACTGTATCAAGTAGCAAGTGAGCAATGCAAGTGGCAGTCTGAGTGCTACTCCATTTAGAGTCCTCCATGCCATCAAGTGGTTGCCTGCTATAAAACAATAACAGTGCCATAGATGCAAAGCACAGCGATGAGTTGTACTGCAGAAAGTTGGACGGAGAATAGATATAAACCTCCTGGTAACGAGCGAGGACCATTTGGGGTTCCAGGGAGGAAGTTTAGCAAAGAGCGTGTCGTACAATGCACTTTTCAGAAACGAATATAATGAATGTTACACACATGTTATATACCCACTTAACGAAGAGATTCTGGGCAAAAATATCATGGAAGCCATTTTACACACTGCAAACACAGTTATACACAAACTAATATGATCAACTAGAAGATGTACCACAATATCACGTATTTTTCGCCATGACTCGGCGAGCTACGCACTCCGGACAAAGCTACGAACACAAAGCTAAACGCTAACACGGACAACCAATACATCGGAAAGCAAGAGAATTCGACACAGAATCCAGAGATATCTTCAGAATTTCTCTCCGTGAAACCATTACAAAGATACAGCCAACAAGCAACACAACAACAAGCCGCTCCACCGCTAATAATCATAAATACCTTGAGCTGATTTTCTTGAAGAGAACGGATAAATCCCCGCTTATTTCGATTCAAATACGTGTCTGACGTATATCCTGTGTGTTTCTGAACTGTTTCCTGAAGAAAGGGGGGTCAACCAAGCGTAGGGGACCGGGGGGGAAGGGATTTCACTTTCGGCATATCGTTTTTTACGCTCGGTGAGGCGCAGTTTTGATTTTGACTGGCTAACGATTATGTCAATCAAGCCTACGTTAACCCCATTCATTTCAAATCGACCAATCATAGGCTGGGATAGCCTCACATAGACACAGGCAAACAGCAGTCAGACGAGGATGGATCCATGTTTCACAGCTCAGAGAGGATCCAGGCTGTCAAAATGAAGCCAAACTGCTGTATTTGGATCGATTGAACACTATTAGTGATAAAACAAGTGAAATATATAGTTATATAGCATATAAAATTACAATGGAACAGATGGTTCCAAAATGACAATTTAGCTTGACCCCGCCTGACCTCTCTATACTAAAACCTCTCTAGTTTTTTATGCTTCACTTTATCAAAGTCAACATTTGCATAGTGACTGTTGACATGTGCTATGATTTGGGAGTGCTTTAGGGTAACCACTGCCTCATTTCAAGAAATAATATCAATAAAAGTGCTTTTTTTTCAGGCGAACCTGAAACTTTTCAATTTGAGCTGTGTGCCATCTTCATTTACTCTTAACCAGTAACATCAGAATCAGAATCAGAATCAGAACCGTTTATTGCCAAGGAAGTTTGCACCTACAAGGAATTTGTCGTGTATACACTGATTTTACACATCTGAACAAATCTCACATGTGTTACCTTTGTTATAACACCAAAATTATTCAAATAGACCTTGTAGTTAGGGTATGCAATTTTCAAGCAGAGGCTTAAAATTAGGTCTAGTGTTAAACGGGTTCATAGAGCAGCATTTACATTATTCACATCAGAAGACATTTGCTTTCTACAACCTAGCTCTTATTTTCAGAGTTTTTTCTAATATTCTTGACATTTCATTCACTAAGTGTTGATACCTGGGGACACAACACTGGTACACAGTTTGAAGCAACTATCTTCCTTCCCCTCTTCACTTCCTTCCTAACGTCTTCATTGGATGACTGCCTTGCATAGTGCTTATAGCAGCAGTTATAGTTGTTGTGTTTGTGTAACCGCAGCCAGGCCTGTATAGTACTATGACTGATTTCCACCCAATCCCTCCAACTGCAAAGGCCCGCAGACCGACCCACAATTAAGACCCGGTCATCCATCAACTGTGGTCAACATGCTGCAGGGCCAAAGATGTCCTTTCCTCCTCCAAATAGCCTCTCAGAGCCGTATGAGAGAGAGAGAGAAATAAATACCAAAATAAATAAAATACCAGTTTACCATAAATAATAACATGATTGAACATAGTATGAGTTATACCTACCTTGGTATAACCATAACCGCATCAGGGAGTTTCAACATGGCAGTGGATGCACTAAAAGAAAAAGCTCGAAGAGCTCTAAATGCAATTAAGAGAAAATGTTATAATTTTCAAATCCCAATTAAAATCTGGCTCAAAATATTTAGCAGTGTCATCCAGCCCATTGCACTATATAGTAGTGAAGTATGGGGTCCACTCAGTCATCAGTTATACCCGCTGGGACAAACATCCCACAGAATCTCTACACGCAGAATTTTGCAGATACATTTTACACGTACACAAAAACACACCAACAGATGCATGTAGAGCAGAACTAGATACCCACTGATCATTAACATTCAAAAGAGAGCACTCACATTCTTCAATCACCTTAAATCCAGCCCCCCAGACACCCTCCACTCCAAAGCCCTCCAAACCCAAGAGCTGAGCCCAGAGAAGAGTCCCCTATGTCAGCTGGTGCTGAGACTAACTGCCTCCTCTCAGACACACGGGGACCAGTCTCTCAACAACACTGCTCTCCAAACACCAATCAGAGTAAAACACATTATTTTTTTTATTTTTTAATATTTTTTTTATTGAAAGACAAGAGACAATATTAGACAATACATAGACATAACAACAAGAGGATGACAAGAACAGTGGGATAAAAGCTAGCAAACATCCTATAGTCAGTGTGTGTGTATATGTGTGTGTGTGCGTGTGTGTGTGTGGGAATGTCCTTGAGCCTTTTGAGATGGAAGGAAAAAAATAATAATAATAATAATTAAAAAATAAAGTATGTGTGCATATGGATGTTCATGTATGCATGTACGTGGGTTTCAATTGGTTGTCAGGCAAGAAAAACAACAAAACAAAGATCAATAATAGCAATAAATATATAAAAAAAATAGATATATACTATACAAATTTTAATATTAATGGGATGGGTGATGTCACGTTTGCAGAAACATAGTGAGGGATGACCAGATGGAGTGGTGTTCTGTTGTATTGTATATGATGGACGAGGTTAGATTTCCATTGAAATATACTCTATCTTTAAGTTTCTCCAGTGTGTGATGTGTGTTATTCCTTGATTTCCAGTTCATGAGGATAGTTTTCTTGGTGATAGTTAGGGCCGCGAGGAGTAATCGGCGGTTTGTTTTGCTCAGATTTATTGTTGAGATGTCTCCTAGTAGGCACAGTGAAGGGGATAATGGGACGAGGCAGCCCAGGAAGACAGACAGTGACTCACTTATTTCTTTCCAAAAGTGATTAACTGGTGTGCAGTGCCAGGTGGCGTGAATATAGCTATCCGGATAATATTATTGCAAACTTGATTCCAGAAATCAGCATCAGGAGTGATGGACAGGTCTGATTCCCATTTTCTTGATGGTATGGATGATGTTTTGTCAGACTGTGATATTACTCTACATATTTTTGAGATTAACTTTTTTGAGGAGGGGATATTAATTAATTCTGAGGTTGAGGGGGGTAGTTCTAGGTTAGTGGCCTTAGTGTTAAGTTTGGATTGAATGGATGATTTGAGTTGCAGATATTCCAAAAATTGATTGCTCCTGATGCCGTACTTCTGAACCAAGTGAGGGAATGAAACCATGGTGTTATTATTGAAGATATGTTTCAGATGAGTGATGCCTTTAGCGGACCATGTGTGGAGATTAAGAGGTGTCTTGTGACTTAGAAAATCAGGATTGTTCCATATGGGAGTAAAATGTGAAGGTGCAAAAGTGATGTTAGTGATTTTGTGGAATTTCCACCAGGCTGTCAGAGTTTCTGCTATTGTTAGTATATTGAAACAAGGATGGCGTTTGATAGATTGGCTTAAAAATGGTAGGTCAGAAATCTGAATGTCCTTACAAACTGTCTGTTCTATATCTAACCATGTGTCGTCTGATTGGTTGGGGTGGATCCATTTAAGAATGTATTGAAGTTGATTTGCTAGAGAGTAGTGAAAAAAATGTGGAGCTTCAAGTCCTTGTGTTTTTGTTTTTTGTAGAGTGGCCAGTTTAATTCTTGGTGTTTTATTTTTCCAGTAGAATTGAGTAATGATTGAGTCAAGTGATTTGAACCAGGAGTGAGTGGGTTGAGATGGTATCATTGTGAATAGCTAATTTATTTTAGGAAGTATTGTCATTTTAACTGTAGCTATTCTGCCCATGAGTGATAATGGTAGGTTCATCCAGCGGAGGAGGTCGTCATTTATTGTTTTAAGTAATGGAGTGAAGTTGAGTGTGAACAACTCTGACAGCCTGGGGGAAATATGTATTCCCAAATACGTGATGGCACCTGTGCAAAAAGGGATAGGTGGTGTATGGGCTGCCCCATCCCAACTGTTATTATCTAATGGAAGGATGGATGATTTACTCCAGTTAATGGAGTAGTCGGAGATATTGGAGAATGATTCTATGACTTTAATAGTTTCCTGTAGTGATGAGTAGGGGTTTTGTAGGAAGAGCAATATATCATCTGCATAGAGACTAATCTTGTGATGGGTGTTGAGTGTTTGAATTCCTTTTATGTAGATATTCTGACGAATGGCACATTATAACACATTATAACGCCATGTAAAGAAACCGGTCTGGAACACTGGAGAGAAGAAACTAAAAGACAAAGTAGATTAGAATGTTATCTGGCCCTAGAAAGAGATTATGAATAGTCCGAATATCTCTCTACTGTCAGAGATAGAAAGCAGAGACAGATCCTCACCAAGTACAGGCTCAGTGACCACAAACTGGACATCTAAAGGAAGACGCTAAACATCCTGCAACCAAGAGAGAACACAATATGTGGTCACTGTGGGACAGGTGAGGCTGAGACAGAGATGCACT